>NC_142938.1:27257750-27292750 GCF_046866305.1 Octopus bimaculoides | reverse complement strand
TCCCACTTTGCTTCACATTTATGTGCATACTCCGGTATATATGCATATATATGAGATTGAAGTTTTTGATATATATATATATATAACTCCATATGTATATATACACACACACACACACACATATGAGATTGAAGTTTTTAATTCTATGCTATCTCCCACTGCCTCCAGGAGTTATAATTTAAAGACACGAAGGATTAAAGATTTAGCCTCATTTGATGTAGATATCCATGTTATAGTTACCAATATTAGACTCCGTAAGTAGTTTAACCCTTTTCTGTCCAAAGTAAACTCACATATAAAAAATCTAGAAGCTCTGAAAAAAAAGTTCGTATTTCCAGACAAGACCAACACTTTGTATAAAATCGCTAATGATCTATATGATAAGCTGCTGTTTGACACTATTTCCACTAAATATAATAAATGTAAAATAGATAGAAACAATGATACTGACAATAAGGCTAAATTCCTGTCTAGACGTTGTAAAATCGATGATAGATTAGAATACTTAGCAAAAAGGGAAATTTTCATTATTCTAAAAGATCAGAAACGTTATATCGTTCCTAACCCTACTTGTAAACTTTTGAACACAGCGAGGACTGAAACTGCTTGAGTAGAATCTCCAACCAACCAAAATCCGAAGAAATGTCAATATCAGAGTTAGAGAGATAACTATGCTGTAACCCTGGGATAAAAGGAGTGCTGTGATAGATTGATTTTAGAATTTAAAAGATAAGCACTGGACCAGATTTGTATAAGCACGGGGCCAGATATTATAGATTTTTGCCCCTCAATATCGCGATCTCTGCTTGGAAAGGTGACTGAGCCCGCAAAAACATGGTGATATAGATCACATAGACTCGGGCTTTATCACTCATGGGTTAAAAATCCGATAGAAATGAATTGTTCGATGTATCAATGGAATCGTATGACATTGCAGACATCTGCAATGTTATAGGGCTCTTGATATTAAATACACTGAGACCCAAGTTTCTAGCTTACGATAGTGGTTAATACCGAGACGATGGACTAGGAGCATCTCATGGCTTTGAATTTCAACAATCGATAAGTTTAGGAAAAAACTAATTCATACTTTCAGTCAACTAGGCCACAAAATCACTAAAATCAGTCAAAAGTAGATTTATTTGTTTCTTAGATCTAAACACCTGCTCTTATAAACTGCACCAAAAGCCTAACGAGAAACTCTCCTATACGCACAAACTGTCCTGTCATCTCCCATATTGTGTTAAAAAAACTGATAGCTAGCATTACTGATAGGATAACTAATCTCTCTTCTGCCACAGAAACATTTTGCAAGGCATCCCCCTACTATGACAATGCTGTAGCTAACAGCGGCTTCAAAGATAAGATAATATCACAACTCTTCAAGTAAAGATATGAAGATAAGGTATATCACACAACGATAAGATATATCACAACTCTTCAAGTAAAAATAAAAAGAGAACTAGGAAAATAATATAGTTTGCCCTCCCTACTTTCTCCCTAAATACAAAAATTAACGTAGTCAAGAAATTAAATTTCTGTCTCTGTTAGAGAGGTATTTCCCAGTAAACCACAAATACAGGAAGATGTTTAACAGTCGTTCGATTAAAATATCAAGCAGCTGCTGCCGCAATATGAAGAACATTATTACTCATAATCATCACTAAAAGCCCGGTCCAACTGTGGAGACCCTGAATTTGTCCACTTGACCAGGCGCGTAAGATGGACTTAGTCATAAATGAGGCAGATGTCTTAACAGCGCTTCACGATAACCTAATCTAAAAGAAAAATTACATCTGGTTATACGAAGATGATTTGAAAACATGTCATCTGTTTTCTTTCCGTGACATCGACAAAAGCAAAGCCACTAACTTGGCTTGCTATGTATTGGTTTTGAATACCAACTACACGCCACATACAATTAGGTGGAGGATCGGAGAGAAATCCTTGTTTTATAATAATAGATCTAAGAAAAGCAACTTATGCGTAACTAAAATATTGCATATATTATTTCAAGATCTAAGAATTCCACCGCATCACTGAATTCCAGATCTGAATTTTTCAGCAAATGTAAGCATGTAGACGAATTTCTTTTGTCGAACTAGAAGACACAACCAAACTCTTTCACAGTTATCACAGTTTGTGGATCCCTTCAGGTTGAATTTTTCTCCAACATTTAGCTTAATCATGGCTTTCGGTCAAAGGGAACATAATTCTAATTTTCTTTTTTCTTTTATTTTCCGCTTCTAGACCAGCTAACGCTGGCTGTGTCAAGGTCGATGTTTAAAATTTCAATTGACAATTTGTTTACCTGGTGATTGTGGAAGTTATAATATGATATAGTCTTTTATGACTGATTTTAAATAAATAAAATTTTAAAATAAATAAAATTCTAAATAAATAAAAACCGAAGCAGCTGTCGTATGTTTCAAACACTTGTGCTAATATATATATATATATATATATATATATATATATATATATATATATATACTGTATGCATGTTTGTGTGTGTATGTATTTGTAAATATGTATACATGTGTGTGTGTGTGTGTGTGTAGTATAAATTTCGGTGAGGAGATGTATTAAATTGGTTAAAGACAAACAATTAACCGTAATTCAGAAACTCAATATGAATACGATGTCAGTAGTGAAAAGAGCTTGTTTACTTACTAGTTACAAAATTTATACTGTAAATAAAAAAACTCCAATGAATAATATAATGTATAAAAGGATTTGTTTAAATAACCACTTTACATATCATTCGATTCGATTATGGACTTGTTATGTGTGTTTATATATATATATATATATATATATATATATATATATATATATATATATATGTGTGTGTGTGTGTGTGTGTATGTGTGTGTGTGTGTATGTATGTATGTATATATATATATATATATATATATATATATATATATATATATATATATATATATATATATATATATTACATACATGATACATAAAAAGATGTATAATTAAATTCTTATGAAAATATAATTATATAACATATATATCCACCTTGTCATCGGCAATTGAAATCTAACAAAAGCGTTAAATTGAAGATAAATATAGCACTTGGTATTTGATGTTGAAAATATATAACAAACGTCTGATGATGCCAAAAAAAAAAAAGAATTATAGACGAAAATTAGCACGAAAATAGAAAATATCTAACGTAAAAACGAAATACGAAAGCGAGAAAGGTATGCAATGAAAGGCCATATGTGTTTCACTAAGACTCTGCACTATCACACATGGCTGTAGTAATGTAGGAATCGATCATATAACGCCTAACATTTGGCCTCCTAATTCCCCAAATCTCAATCTATTGGACCGTTACACATGAAAATGGTAATGACCAGATAGGTAATGATCTTGGACACCAACCGCCTCTTACGACTTGTGTCATGTGTGAAAGAACTTGTAAGACAATATCTGGGCTTAAAAGACAAATGCTAGTTCACAAAAAACATTCCTTCAGAATCAGATTCCAAAGGGCAAAGATATAGAAGAAACTTGAATAATATCTGTCACTTCTCTTTTAAACCCTGTCAGTCAGCAGCTAGTCTTAAAACTCATCTAAGGGCTCGTCAGTGTAGTGATTGTACTGTATGATGAGGTGTGGAGTGTGTGTTGATGGGACGGCTGTAATCCCTCAAAACGAAGTTATCATATATATATATATATATATATATATATATATATATATATATATATATATATATATATATGCAGGGTGCGTAAGGTATTTGAGAACTCCTTTTGGGGTCATTGCTGCATTTTCTGTTCACTCTGTATAATCTTTGTTTCAGAAAATAATAATGGCACACCATCAGCTTACTCAAGAAATAAAGAGGCAAGCTGTTATTGTGGTTATAAAGGTTGAGCATAGCGATTTAGAAATATCTCGATTTTTAAAGTTACCAGATCTTTCGTCTACAAAGTTTGTAATAAGTTAGAGACTGAAGATAGAAACATATCACCAGTATCAAATCGTAAAAATCATTCTATACGCTCTGTAATCATCAGGGCACCCGAATTTATCCAGCAAGTTCAACAGACCATTGATTACAATCCCAGAAACTCCATAAGGTCAATTGCAAAAAATCCCCATGTGTCAGAAGGAACAGTCAGAAATGTTGTCCACGAAGGCGTTAGGCATATGATGAGGAAAGGTCAATTTGTCAGGAAAAGCAAAAGAAAATCACACTACATCATATCAGAAATTGAAAAATCCAGCAGAGGATTTGATTTGTTTTTCCTCAAACGATAAAATCTTCGACCAAGATCAAAAAGTTAACTGAAGAAATGGCAGATGGTTATGTGCAGACTCTTCTGAAGTTCTAAGTGTTATGCATATAAAATTTCCTGCAACTGTCATGGTTTTAGGGGTTGTCAGCAATGAAGGACATGTAATGCCACCTTACTTCTTTCCACAAGGCCTTAGAGTTAACTATTCTGCCTACATTGTGATCCTGGAGATAATTGTAATGCCCTGGATAGACAGTGTATGCAATGGAAGGCCTTATGTATTTCAGTAAGACTCTGCACTATCACACATGGCTCTAGTAACAAAGGAATGGATGGCTGAAAATTTTCATGATCACATAACCACTAACATTTCGCCACCTAATTCCCCATTGGACTATTACATGTAGAGCGTTTTTGACAGAGATGTCAATGAACACGCCTATAACACCAAAGATTCTTTGAAATCTGCCATAGTCAGATAAATGTCCAAAATGAACCAGGACTTCTTGATTCGAGCATGTACGTTATTTAAATCTCATATAGAAGCAGTTGTCGAAATTGAAGGTGGCTTTATTGAATAACATTATAGAAAAAAGTTTTATTTTTACCCTCATAACATTTTTTGATAAATAAAGTTATTATTTGTTATTATATATATATATCTGTGTGGAGGCACAATGGCCCAATGGTTAGGGCAGCAGACTCGCGGACATAGGATCGCGGTTTCGATTCCCAGACCAGGTGTTGTGAGTGTTTATTGAGCGAAAACATCTAAAAGCTCCACAAATCTCCGGCAGGGGATGGTGGCGAACCCTGCTGTACTCTTTCACAACAACTTTCTCTCACTCTTACTTCCTGTTTCTGTTGTGCCTGTAATTCAAAGGATCAGCCTTGTCACACTGTGTCACGCTGAATATCCCCGAGAACTACGTTAAGGGTACACGTGTCTGTGGAGTGCTCAGCCAGTTGCACGTTAATTTCACGAGCAGGTTGTTCCGTTGATCGGATCAACTGGAACCCTCGACGTCGTAAGCGACGGAGTGCCGACAACATATTTATTTATGTGTTTCAGCCAAGTGGCTATATATATATATATATATATATATATATATATATATATATATATATAGCCACAGGCGTAGCGGTGTGGTGAGAAGTTTACTTCCCAACTACATGGTTCTGTCTCGCTTTATGGCACTTATGCAAGGGTCGTCCACATTAGTCTCGGGCTGCTCAAATCCTGTAAGTGGATTTGGTAGACAGAAACTGAAAGAAATTTTTTAAAATAGTTATTGTTTACCTACTATATTTTTCAAATATTCTTAACATTATATTGTTCCAAGTCACCAATGGCTCATTTTTTAAAGTTAACAAGTTAGTAGTTGTATGTTAAATTTCAAGAGCTTCTAGTTCACATAATCGGGATTCATGAGTTTCACTTTTCAATCGTGTCTAAAATCGATACTTTTGAATTTAGGATTCTATGTATATTCTGAAAAAGTATTTGATTGTTTAAATTTATGATTAGAATATGAATATTTATGGGATGAAGTAATCTGGTTTGCAAAAATATGGTAGTGTATTCTATATACTGTTTGACACCATTATGTGTAATGCTTTTGCATTTATGAATTATATTTTTTCTATAGTACCCTTTTATGTATGTATTCTGCGCGTCACTGTGCCACTTACTTTGAATAATCACCCTATTTTGCATGACCATGAAGCCGTTACTTTACAAATTTACAGAATACTTTAAATTTCATTTATGATCTAAATTTTATAGCCATGTCTTTTCTCTTTGTCATTTTTTTTTTATATACACGAGATCATGTTTATTCGACGTGAGATTTGTCTTTTCTGAAAGTGTTTTGTTCGTAGAAGAGATTTGAGCTCCACCGTAAAATGATATTCTCCTGCCATCGAAAAACTTCAGTCTGAAGTTATTAGGCATATTTTTATGTCTGTCGGTTGTTGTATACAGAATAAATTTAATGCGTATGGACAGCATTACTAACAGAAATTACCAGTATGTGATGAAGTAGCCAACGACAAACGTAATGTAACCAAACATCTCCCGTTTTTTCTATTCTCTTACATGTCTTCAAACTTAATTAATTATCTATTTACTTATTCTCGATGAAGGGGACATTGTCAGTGTGAAACTAATGGATTCATACCTGTTAACTAATGGACTCCAGAAAAAGCCGTCCATTTCTTCGGAACACTTCTAAACTTTCAAATCCATAATTAGGATTTCTCACTACTGCCGATGTATCTTACAACTTTTAATCCTTAATTCAACGTTTTTAACCTTTAATTTAATATGATTTTAAATCGACAAATCAACCTTTATTTATTTATTCTTTTCATGTACCTTTTTACATCATATAACTCTTATTTCTTTCTAAATATATAGATATCATTCTTGTCTTGATGTAATTTTATGTTATATGTATTTATGTATTTTTTATGTTAATGTAAACCAAAATATAAAATGATTATCTAAATTTTTGTCTTTTCTTATACTATCTTATATAATGTCTAACGTTTCGGGTTTGACCTGAGCACTTCCAAGCAATTATGTAAAAAAACATTTTTCAAAATAAAAAGAACAATATTTTTGTATATATATATATATATATATATATATATATATATATATATATATATACAAAAATATTGTTCTTTTTATTTTGAAATATATATATATATTTATTGGCTAAACTGGCAATATGACCATCCCCAAGTACAACAACATATATATATATATATATATATATATATATATGCATTTATATATGTGTGTATGGAGAGAGAAATAGGGGAAAGGAGTGGGAGAAAGAGAGAAAGAAAGAGAGAGATGATGGGAGAATGATACGGAAAAAGAAATTTGTTTACAAAATGGAAATATGTGTACAAGTGCGTACGTGTATATCTGCAGAGGAATCTTAGAAGATTAGACAGGAGAGTAAGAAGTAGAATTTAATAGAGAGAAAAGAGTGAGGGAATTATTGATGTTAACAGATGAAGTAATGATGTGATTAAGTAAATAATAATGAAGTTGAATTAGTGAAGATATAAACATGACATATGAAAGAAAACAAAATGAGTCACAAGAAGTAAATGCTTGAAGCAAAAATATTAAGAATAACGGTCGAGGGACAAAACTTAATCCCATCAATGTTGACAGGCACTATCGCTCTCTATATATCTATATATATATATATATATTTATTCATGTGCAAATTTTTACTATATATACATATATGTATGATATACAAACACACACACACACACACACATTCACATATACACATGCACATACACATGCAGACACACACATACACACACTCTTTTACTCTTTTACTTGTTTCAGTCTTTTGACTGTGGCCATGCTGGAGTACCGCCTTTAGTCGAGCAAATCGACCCCAGGACTTATTCTTTCGAAGCCTAGCACTTATTCTATCGGACACTTTTGCCGAACCGTTAAGTTACGGGGACGTAAACACACCAGCATCGGTTGTCAAGCGATGCTGGGGAGACAAACACAGACACGCAAACATACGCACACACACACACACACATACACACACACACATATATATGTATATATATATATATATATATATATACATATATATATATATATATATAAACAAATAGTAAATGAGTATATGCATATATACGTACAGGTATGTGCATACCGACATCCACCTGTATGTATAGGTGCATATCTGGGTACAGGACATTGCCAACAAAACGTAGACGAGAAAACACACAAGCCACATAGAGAACATTCTACTTCATCAGCTATATATATATATATATATATATATATATATATATATATATATATACATACTTATATACGACAGGCTTCTTTCAATTTCCGCCTACCAAATTCACTCACAAGGCTTTGGTCGGCCCGAGGCTATAGTTGAAGACACTTGCCCAAAGTGCCACGCAGTGGGACTGAACCTGTAACCATGTGGTTGGTAAGCAAGCTACTTACCACACAGCCACTCCTACGCCTCCAATAAATGGGTTGATCATGATTGAAATGTCTTTGATTTGAGCAATGTTCAATTATGGCCTTTCTGCATATATCCATTAAGCCATCTTCCCGACACATAGTTTATATTCATTTAAAACTAGAAGAAAATGGAGATTGGGAAGTTCATATTGTTTACTAATAACAGCAAAGTGGTCGTCTTCACTTATAGCCGTTTCTATTAATACTCAATAAACATTAAATTTACATTTATGCGACATGAGCATAATATCATCAGAGGGAAAAGATGCAACTTTGGATACTATGTAGGTTTGTGAATTCATTTTAGCAGATTGAATATTACCGTTTATGATTTGTATTGTTATTTGCTCGGGCGAGGAGTTTGCAGGTTGATTAGAGATAAATAAAGTAAACTGAAATGATAGAGGAATGTTAAATACAAATAAGGTAAGTTTATAGTTAATAAAATAATGAAATATTCTTTTATAAAATAGGAATAAAATCATAAAAATGTATATGTGTGCAAGTACACACACACACACACACACACACACATATCCGTACTCTAATATATATATATATATATATATATATATATATATATATATATATATATATATATATATATATATGCACAGAGATACACATGTACACACATATTCATGCATACACTTACATACGTATACATACACATACATGCATAAATACGTATGCGCATTCACATACACACTCATACATATATGCATATAAACACGTATATATGTATATATGTGTACTGTTCATACCCATCAGCCCAAAATGAAATTAATATAGATCCATATTGATCAATTAATTCCCATTGGTTAATGTAATTTTGAACTATTGTGTTTACTATATAACATATATGCATGTGTATATGTTTGTACAGACGTATGTATGAACATTGTTGTGTGTGTTTATGCATGTATAGACATATGTGTGCGTATATGTTTATCTTTGATTAACTGTACGTACTCATGTACGCATTTGTGTCTGTGCCTATATTCATATGTACATATAGATACCAAAAAATTTACAAAACCGTGAAAGACAAATATACTTTCCTTGAAACGCTGTAGGAAAAACACAATAATTCAAAATTTCATTAATCAATTAATTGACCAATATGGATCTATATTAATTTTTTTATCTATGTGTGTATATGCATACGTGTGAGTGTGAAAGTGTATACGTATTTATGCATGTATGTGTATATATACGTATATAAGTGTACGCATGAATATGCGTGTACGTGTAGATGTATGTATGCGTACGTGTATATGTGTGTATCTCTGTGCGTACGGATACGTATATATATGTATATATATATATATATATATATATATATATATATATATATATATATATATATATATATATATATATATACATATATATGTATGTATATAGATACATATGTATATATATATATATATATATATATATATATATATATATATATATATATATATATATATGAAGGGTATTGGAGTCAACCAAACCCTAAGGATACAGGCAATACCGAATAAATGCTGTATACCGACTAGTTATGCCCCTGTCGTTGTAGCAACATGAGTGGGGAATATAACATAGGTCGTGTATTAGCGTGTGTATGTATAAAGAAAGAAACGGATAAAAAGATCAATGGCAAAGTTAGAATTATATTTTATGGATAAAGTCTTACAGCTGTTTCAGAGAAAATCCAATGTATCCCTTCATCGGAGACGGTAATAGTAGAAGAATGGATTATTACATCTATAAGAGGAGATTTGTAGTAAGAAGTGAGAGTGATGCGCAGAAAAAAGAACAAAGAAGAAACAGTACTTGGTGTGTAGCTCCATTCCAGCAGTAAACATCCATTTAAAGAATCCTTGTGGGTATTTTCCGGAGATAATTGTAGTAGCAAAGGTGGATATATATCATATCGTATCCGGAGCACTGTGTGCGTTGTTTACTCAAAGGATAGTCCGCTTAAATTTGTCTTTCTTCGTCGCCACTTTTGTAAACCGGCCTTTTACCACTGTTGTATCAGTCTTTCAACGATGGTTGTCGCCCAGACAGATATTGTTATATCACCAGTCGTCGATAGAATGGTTCTACTTCGCACTGTACGACCCCCAGTGTTACAGTGTTATTATCCTCAAAAGGTTGGAGCATCATAACGTCGACTTAGTATCACAGTATGATTACTATATCAGCACAGACACGACTATCAGCACAGTCTACACATACTCTCGATCTCCTAACCTTCTCGACCCTTTGTTGTCGACCAGCTACTGGTCTATTTATAATGGCCTCTCTTACCACTTTTTACCGGGAGGGGTGTACAGTTTCAGCATAGAACATGATGCCAAGAGAAGAATATATGGAGACTTAAGTGTAAACCTTTTTCCGAAGTGGATTAGATGAAATGAATTCCCGTTGAACTGTTGATTACGCTTCTTCGCTGTTTGAATAACAGCGATCAGATCCGATTGTTCAATCCTCTACTGAGTTCATGACTTTCAGAAATTTAGAGCCGTCTCGGAAAGGTACATGCAGTTGTGTTTGATTATATCTATGAACATCATTAATGTAAATAATTAAAGGAAGTGGGCCCAATATAGTGCCTCATGGAACGCCAGTAATTAATTTTTCTGATTTTGCTCGTGCACCATCAATCACCTCATACTAGTTTCTGTTCACCAAGAAATGTTCAATTTTCAAGTCACTTTAGTAGTTAACCCTGGGTTTCAATGTTGGGTAGTTTTATTTAAAAAGAAGCTGTGATCAACCTTGTTGAGGGCCTTGTGGAAGTCAAGATCTATGGCATCTGTTTGCACATGTATGTATTTATGTATGTGTATGTATGTATGCATGCATGCATGTATGTATGTATGCATGCATGCATGTCTCCATGAATGTCTATATCTATCTATCATATAGTATTGTACGGTTGTTTAGGAATATATTCGTCCGTACTTACATACACTTAAAACATTATATACATAATAAGAATAAATGTAAGAAGATTGATTTTACACATGCTATGCTTAGGTCTGCATGCTATTGATTAAGCGTTTAAGTGGAAATGATAATAAAATGTTCTACAAAACTTCTTAATGTTGAAACATATCATGTCATCGCCATTCATTTGAATTTGACACGTTTCCAAAAGAGGAATTCTTACAGGATTCTCATATTATAACATGTAGGCGTCAATACATACATTCACGTACACACACACACACACACACACAAACACACACACACCCACACACACACACACACACACACACACACACACACACACATTTTAGTTAGCGATGTCTTATTCAATTAAGCAACTTCTTTCAAGTTCCCAGTGGCATGAATATTTCTATTGAATGCTCTCATATCGTGCTAAAAGAATACAACTAAATATTGCTTCACATTGTGTTGGATATTGTCAAGGTTATAACGCGATCAATTCTAATTGTTCCACGAAGCATATTTTTTACAGAAAATATCTATATAAAACACATAAATACATATTACTTGTACAATTTTACAAAGCTTACATGTGTGTGTATGCACATATATTTACAAGTCCTACAAGTCTTATAAACTGGCACCGACATCCTCCCTTGACAACATCAACACCAACCATTGCAGGCTTATGAACAAATTACATGTGGACGACCGCACAGAACTCTGCAGCCCTACATCTCCACACTTCAACCATAAAGATCATAATAAGGATCATAATAAGACGCCGTATATGCCCTACTAAATCCGACTTGGGATGAATAAACAAAAATATTCTAAATAAAATAATACCAATCGTCAAGGATAAATGGAACGTCAACTTATGGTCCTGTACAGGTGAACATGGTTCCACCTCTTAAACAACAAAAACTCTTCTTCTTTCTAGCAATTCTGTATAAATAATTGCTACTCTTCTATTTCTCCCAAACTTCTTAATCAAGCGCACCTTCTTGCTAGCAATCTAACTAAGCTAATCCCACTAGAAATTGACAGAATCGTTAATGCCCGTAAAACTCTTATTTCTTTTGGAGACAAACTTTGGTGGCGGGCCAACCATCATAACTATAACAATAACTATAACAAATTATTTGACATTACTATGGGCTCATCCGCCCAAGTCACCGATCTCGTTGGACTATACCTACTCTACCAGCTCCACATATATTTTCCTAACATCCAGGGAGACCTCTGTAGAAATGACACCTTGCTAGTCACCAAGAACAAACTAGGAAAGTTAGAACGAACTAAGAAAGATCTAGTTCTTTAGAAAGAACTAGGAAAGATCTACACAAGTTTTTCTCTAGCCTCAATCTAACTATTAGTTTTTAAAATTCCTACAAAACCACTGATTTTCTAGACGTAACTTTAAACTTAGAAACTTCCTAATAATTCCCATATCACAATCCTAACCAATACCTTAAGTACTTAAACATTTATTCCAATCACCACAAATAGTTAAGGCTCAATTCGTATGTCTGACCTCTCATCCACTAAGGATAACCACGCTCCATATTACAACCAAGCGCTCGCTGCCAGCGGCTTCTCTCAACTAATAGAATACATCCCTAATACATATATCTCAAATCATATCTCAACGACATGCCAACCATCAGAATCACAACAGGTCATACATATACTATGTTAGAACCCCGGGAGAACCCAGATTATGATAACTTAGACCACACACGCACACATATAACATTAGGTCAAAAGCTAAAACAGCTAACAATAACGGGCCATATTACTCCACTCTAATTTCTAAATATATAGATAACACTATTGTCATGCAACCAAAAAAGCGGTGGACGCTCTATTCTGTGGTATACACCCCGCTGCTCACTAAACGTTTAGAACTTAGCTTAATAGTTTTTTAGTATATTGGACTCCAACCCCCCCCTTGTCAACATAAATATTACTCTATCTTTAATATATCTAGCTTAAACCTATCCCACTCTTCCACGCCCAACTTTGAGTCTATCATAACAGCTTCTAATAAGCGAAAACTTTCTCTCTGTTATCAAAACTTACATTGTAACAACTCTGAAGACGTATGCACCCAACATATACATAGCTCCAATATTGAAGCCTTAATTTAGACCACAACGTAAACCCTACCAATCCTGCTAACGTTAACCAGAATACTACTACCACAACTTCCACCACAATTACAGATATGATGAATAACAATAACGATAGAAATATTAATGATAATAGTAATAATAATAGGATTAATGTAATATAATGTAATATAAAGCTGAAGCAAATTAACACCAGATATACAGTGCGTGTGTTTTTATTGGCTAAACTGGCAATATGACCATCCCCAAGTACAACAACAGTAATAATAATGTTAATAACAAAGACCAATCTTCCCCCATCTCTAACCTCCCCTCTGACGATGTTACCCCTCCATTCCTGAGAATAATCTCCACAATGCACTACCATGTAACCGCCGTCCTGTAACCATCTGCCCTCTACAAACCCATTGCAGAAGGTCTAAAGTAATTTATAAATGCACAGCCCTCAATACGTTACAGAATTCTACAACCATATATATAGGATCAGCTATACGTTTTAAACAACGATATGCTGCGCGTCTCAATTCTTTTAGATACGAGAAACACAGTAAATCCACAACACTCGCCAGTCACATACATCATCTCAAAAATAGAAATATTCCCTACATCTTGTCATGATCCATAATAGATTTATGGCTTCCATAACAAGGTTAACGCTTAGCCTGTAAGTTATGTCTAAAAGAAGCATTCTGCATATCAAAATACAACTCTTCAATACTACTAAGTAAATATATTGAGGCTATAGGTACATGCAACCAACGTTTATTCCATACCTTCAAATTTTACCACAAATCTACATACAACCTAAATAACCGAACAGCATATTTACCGAACACCACTTAGGTAATCCCCAACAACCCTATTTGACTTTCCATAAAATTTTTAACTCTCTAATATTATTTTAATTGTTTAAAACTACATATTGAGACATGCATATGCGTACGTATGGAGTTGTATGTATGTATATATATATATATATATATATATATATATATATATATATATATATATATATATATATATATATATATATATATATATATGTGTGTGTGTGTGTGTGTGTGTGTGTGTGTGTGTGTGCATCTGTGCGTGCGTATATTGATGTACACTTCTTTCTTTGTCCCTGATTCCTCTACCCAAACTATCACAATTAGCCAGTAGAATAAACACATAAACACAACCATTCTTAGTATTCTTCTCTCCCGTTTTGCAACATCTTTTTCTGTACCCATCCTTTAATGCCGTTCTAACATACCATCCCACCTCACACATATTCATTACTTACATTATTATCTTTTCCTATCCCTCCCCAACTCCTCTCATAATATCTTGATCACCAGCTAACACTCCTATTTTCACTTTCTTACATTTTTCATTTTCTCTTCTTGTTTTCATTTTCTCTTCCTCTTTCTTTCATTCCGTTCTCACCTTTTCCTTTCACCTCTCTCGATTTTATCATACACATCTCATCTTCCCTCCCTATCCACTTAATACTATCACTACATTCTCAAATTTTCATTCACACCACAAGACCCCTTTGAATGAACAGCACATGGAATCTGCATCTCCATACTTTCCATCTGTGATGACAAAATATGAACTCACATTGGAATTTACATACTACGAACAGAAATCATTTCTATCACTTCTATTCATAACTTTCCATCGATAATGGAACTGCAACTCTAACATCTTTAGACATTTTTATTTTTATTTCTACATTTATTCTCCTATTTCCCTATATACTCCTTATTAGCTTCCTTGTTCCAAAATAATTCCTCATATTGAACTCTAATATTTCCCTCAATTCAACCATCACACATCGTCTCTGATGAAGGGATATCCCTAACTTTCTCTTTATAAATGTCCTGAAAATTCCACACAGCCTTGGCTTTGTTGTCTCATATTATTTAGCATATATATATATATATATATATATATATATATATATATATATATATATATATATATATATATATATATATATATATATATAAAGACCTTTAAATGTCTTACATTTCACTTCCACTAAATATAGCTATTTCCATTATTATTTGTGTAGCTGAAGTTAGCACTGCATTTAAATTGATGTAATCATTGCAATGTTCAATTAAATGGAGCCGCTTGAAACGGTCGTACTGCATTACTACTCGATATCCTGTTGCTTAGTTTGATATATATATATATATTTCACACAAAACACACGGAGACACACACATTTACACATATATGCAGTTTAGGTTACTTAGAATATAATTGTGGACATATTTTAACTTATAAGGGTAAATTCACTGCACTTACAACATCATATTTGCCAGCATTTCCCTGTAGTGAATTCGTAGTCTCGCGTTTGTAGCTCTTCATCTTTCGTCAGTGGGAAATACCGAAGAGATAACCCTGGTAGATTCAAATCCATAGCTTTAACTAAAAGATCAGTCAATGTGTGTGACTGAGTTGCGATTGGTTGACTGCCAGATAGAAATAAAATTAATAGCATCAGCGTTAAGCAGTAATTAGAAATAAACGAAATTTAGGTCAGTTTAAATTTGTTTGTGACATATGCTAACCTCTAAAGAATGGTACATTTTATTCCGACCAGGCAGTCGACAAGCGCAACTCATTCTCTGAAGTGCGTTTATTACTAACCACTGATTCGCAGTGATGATGCTATGCATATATATGTTTATATATATATATATATATATATATATATATATATATATATATAATTGTATGTATGTATACATGCTAACAGGAGAAATGTGAGCGTGGAAGTGGTAATATTCTACAGTAACTGAATCTGGAAAACTAGAAGATAAGAAATACTGGAAGCGTAAAATATTGCTTTTGTGTAGCATGAAGTTACTAACACTAAATTTGAAAAACCAATTTCTTTCTCACGTAGCACTCTCATGCAGATATTGGACTGACCATATTCATCAATTTATGATGCGTGTAGCAAATATATATAAAATTTGTTGTACATTCAGAAAAGGAGGTTTGTTGATCTAGCTTTATAGAGGACCAGGCTTTTGCCGATGTGGAATTTTCAAGACATCAAAATCTCAAAGGTTATTAGACTTCCAGAGGTTTATGAACACATTCTGAATCTATTTTTTCTAGTACGGATATTTTTTTTTATTGTTTAGTGGAAGGATGTAGAGCTCACTAAAACAACTGCTCCATTTATTTCTCATTATTTCTGAATTGACGGTATAGAACTTCTTATGTGGCTGCAAATAGGTGAGAAAAATTGTGGACAAGAGAATCTTTTCGATCTTCAGATGAGCTTATATTTCTGTACGCCCCAATGTCAGCTCAGCTATATTTCAAATTCCCGAAGAAAAGTCTACTGTGCATTCTTAAATTATAAAACACAAACTAAGTTTCCATCATTTATGCATATTTCAACTCCATTTAATCATCGACGTGACATTATCTTATAAGGAAGCACCATTTATAATTTTTGTCATGATGTGTATAAAATCTTAAGAGAAGTTATACTGTTACATTCGAGTGAAAGTAAATGCAATATAATACTTTTTCGTGTTTCAGTTTCGGCTTTAACTGTAGTATTTCAAAAGTTTCATTTGTGCTTTTTCCGTACTTTTGTAGGTTCAACTAAATATATTAACACTCTTGCGCCCGCATTTTCACGGCTAATTTATTCCTTTTACAGGTAATGTTTATTACAATTAAAATGGAATTGTCATTGAGACAAACATTTAAGTAATAATAAGAAAGTAAAATGTGATTTGGCGAAATGTGAATTATATAAGAATACGCTTTTAATTTTACAACTTCAGATCAAATTACTGTTTTTGGAAGGCTTAACCGGTGTTTTTCTATTGCTTGTTAGAGATCAGAAGGTTTTGTTCCCACTTCGTAGCATCTTGGACGAAAGTTGTTTCAATAGCCTCGGATCGATCCATTGCATGTGAGCGAAATTATGAAGAGGGCAACCCGTAGCGTGAATTAAACCTGTAATTCAAAGTGCAGCCTTGTCGACCATTTTAACATGCAGATTCTGCATGAGCCTTATTATAAAGGTTCACCTGTCTGCTGAATGCTCTACCATTTATACGTTATTGTATATAAACACAAATACACATATTCCTCTTTTAGACAATGTAGTGGTTATATATATTTTCTTATCTGTCTGTTTGGCTCTGTTCTATCTATCTGTCTGCCTGCCTGCCTGCCATTCTTTCTCTCTCCCACTCTCTCTGTCTGTTTGTCTCTCTGTGTTAGCATTTATCAGAGAGGTTAACAGGCTATCTTGATGCTTTTAAAATTATTTAATGCAGGAATATTCCATTCCTATATTTCATAACTAGGTTAAGTAGAACTCAAAAGATATCCGCCCGTTATTTTTGAAATCATGAAAGTTAAATTTCTACGGGTGTTGTACTAAATCATATTTCAGTCATTATGATATGTGCTAACTAAGAATGAGCTTTTGTCGTGTTGTTATTCTCGATTGATGTAGTAGCATTCCCTCAGATCTCTGCTTATATGTTGTTCCAAACAGTTGGCTATCATAGTATCTGCACATTAAAATACAAGGCTTCATTTTTAAGGCAAAAAATTCTATTTTAATTGCTGTAACACCTTAGAAAATTATAAATTTAAGTCACGGCATAGAGATGCCTGGCAACATTTTTATTAAATCCTTTGAAGACACCTAATAATGACAACTGTGTTATTTTCAAGGGGTTTTCATTGAATAAAACTCAGCAATATGTTTGAAAATTGAATTTCTTTGGACAAATCTGCCAGCTTCCCGTTGCTTCATTTTTCTTTTCTTTTGGTTTTAAATATCAGTACACATTATAATCCCATTCATGTGCAACAAACTAAAATAATTTATCTGATGAGATATTTCAAATTATACCTCATTGAATAGCTCTACATTATGGTTCTGCGTGCCAAGACGGATTTTGAAGTGATATTAGATCGACATATCAATGATATACCAACCAGAATTGCATTGAAGCAGGAGAAAACATGTAACAAAATCAAAACTCCAATGGAGAAATTGAAAAATATGATACTCTAATGGTACAAAAGAATTCGTGGGTAATTAACATTGAAAGAAAAATGAAGATAGTTGGTTCAGTTATATTGTTCCGAGAATCATAAGTCTTAGAGTGAATAACAATACTAGAAATGTAGTGACCATCTTACTTATTTGTTGCGTGTTAAAAATATTGTTCATATCATGTTTGACCGAGTGCCTGCTTTATTACTCCTCCGCAACATTTTTTTGTTGCTCCTGCTTCGCATTCTTTCGTTTGGAATCATTCAATTAGTTACTTACACGTAAAATTATTTGGCATCCATTTTCCTGAATTATCAACATGAAATTATTTCCTATATCTTCGTTTCTCGTGATTGTGTTTAACTTCAAATAATTCAACGAAACTAATTACTTCTAAATATATCCTGTTTCTTTCTTAATGTTATCGTGTATATATCAATCAATACTAAGCTCCATGGAAACAGGTCTCTCTGCAATATGGACGTTCGTGAGACGCTGCGAAGTTAATTAAACATCAAGCGGATAAGAACTAAGAAACTTTAACTCATGACAACCCCATGAGAGAGTAATGCGTTGTTACGTCAATTTATTTATTTCATATTCTACTTAATTCTTTTAACAAACACACTTTTATTGCCGTCTAAATAAATTAATTAAAGTGTTAAAGAGAAGGAAGCGGAATTCATTTCCAACAATATTTTAATAAAACAAATAAAATTTCTCTTGAAAATATCTTCCATTGCTCAATATGTAAAATGTAATATTTTTGGCGACTCAAGTACATCAAACACAATGGAACTGTCAAATAAATAATATTCAATATCTATTAATTAATTAAATATGTTATTACTAATAACATAACGTGGGCGGTTGATTGCCTGAATACTTAGTGTATTTGTTAAAATATATTTCGCTATTTGTTCCGGCTCTTCACATTTAAGTTCAGATTTCGTCAAAGTCAATTTTAGGTTTCATTCTGTCGGCGTCAGTGAAGTATTGTGCCGATCAAGTACTGAGATCAGACGTTATCGAGTAACCTCTCCTCTCAAAACTGCTGGCCTTGTGCCTAAATTAGAAACTGTTTAGAACGTGATTGTGCCTAAATTGCAAACTGTTTAGAACGTGATTCAAATTTTGAAAGTATAACATAAAGGTACATTATTTACATTATTTACGATTGACGGATATTTGTCCTCATCTTGTTTGTTGTTAACACAACTTTTCGGCTGATATACCCTCCAGTCTTCATCAGGTGTCTTGGGGAAATTTTGAACCTGCGTTCTTATTCCTAAGGTATTTTTCGATGTTGTGATTATTATTATTATTATTATTATTATTATTATTATTATTATTATTATTATTATTATTATTATTATTATTATTATTATTATTATTATTATTCAGGTCACTATGCCCGTGGGCATGTTGCGTAGTGATTAAGAGCGCGGGCTACTAATCCCAAGATTCCGAGTTCGATTCCAGGCAGTGACCTGAATAATAATAATAATAATAATAATAATAGAACTGTATAACATAAAGGGTTATCAATTCATTGATAGATAGAAAGTTATGGGAAACCTTCCAGTTAACTATAGTGATTAGTTATGAGGAAAATGAAAATTTCAGAGAGAATTTCACAGAAATGACCTGTTAACATGGAAAATGGTGCACAAACAGTAATAGTCTGTCATATACTGCTTCAAGTTAGACATACGATGGTGAAGTAATGTGTAACAACTTAGACATGATTTGCAATTTAATATTTTGGATATTACAGTCACAGAGGATGCTGTAATCATGACAAAATATTGATAATCAGTGCATTGGGAGTTCTTTTGACCAAAATTTGTATTAATTTACATACATCACAAATATTTAATTCAGAAACGCAAGCAGTAGAACCAAATTGTATTGCAACCACACAAGTCATAATAAATCTTTATCGGCGGTAACATGACGTAATGGTCATGTTGCCCGAATAGGTATAATTATTATTTTCCCATTGGTTAAGATTACTGTCTACATTTGAATTCTAACTTTCGCTAAAGAGAAATCTTTCACGAAATACGGTTCTTAGAATTCAGGTATGAGCAGTTATAAAAACCCTGATTTTTGGGAAATTAATTAGTGTTTGTTGGTTGTCACTCGTTTCCTGACGCTCACTCTCTTGAGATATTGGTTATTTGCAATGCCGTGTCTCTTAGCTAATTCAACAAGATTATTTCGAATTGTTTAAAACTCTTGTAGCTTAGTTAGGGAAGAATTAGTTAATATAAATTTTATGTCTTAATTCTCTATGACAGTTTTCTTGTACGTAAGTAAACTAATTTAGTAAAAAAATTCTCTTTCTTAATTTTTTTCCACCTGTTGATGAAATTCATTTCTGCAACTATGAAACTGTTATTATAGCTGTGAAAAAAGAGCGAATTTTATTATCTTCAACATACATGCACGTTCAGCGTTTTGTGGTGTGTATAAATCCCCACGGCGTTTACGCAGCCTGAGTTAAGATTTGTGTATGGTGACAAATGCTTATAATTAAGTTATAAGTAACGGGTTTATCACCATAGATTCCTACTCAAGAAATAATTATATTTATCAATTCCAAGTCAAACCTGTTATAAACTGGCGATTCACATCGTTATAAAACAGATAATCAACACCATTATAGTATAAACTATTTAATCCAGATCTCTACTAGCTGTGCCAACTCTGCCAATCTACTTACCTATTACATCAACGAGACGACACGCAGTTACGCGACCAAGTAGAAACGAAAGTCAGATATTATTGTAATCACACCTATAATCTTAAATAGATAAAGGGATTGAAAATGTACAGCCACATGCTGATTCCACCCAGCCCTACTGTTGCAAGCCAAGTTTAACAACAACAACAACAACAACAACAACAGTCTGCTACGGATACAGCTACTACAATGGGACCACTGACCAATGAGTCTGCCAATATAGAAGAAACGGCTACTATGCCCACTTCAAAAATCCTGTCGTTACCATACCTAAGGTAACAGTAGATTTTGCCCCCAACGGCACCTACAAGGCACGCTGCCCTTTTTTCCATCCTACCTTATGCCGTAGAATTGTTAAGGGCACCTGTCCATATGGTATAACAGGAAAAAAACTACCCTCATCTTCACCCCTAATACTGTCGTAAATACAGAGTCTATGACTCTGATTCTAAATATGGATGCACAAAAGGCAACGGATGCACCTTCTTCCATTCTAAGCTGTGCCAAACGTCTGTGCCACTTAGGATGTGCCTGAACCTAGAATGCAACAACCACCATCTGAAGGGCACAAAACAAACGAAAAATAGAAAAAAAGCAATCTTTCCATCTTTCCCCATGACTCCTTTGCAGTTGATGTCAAGGATATATTTTCCAGTGTCTACTGAGAATCCGTATCACTATTCAACAAGACCCACGTTATAATCATTTTTGGTCTCCACAGGTCTCCCCAAGCACCTCTAAAATGCTTTGCAGAATGCCTCAAAATCAAGTCCTTCCTTCAAAAATACAACTCCGGAAACATACTGCTGATGGGCGATTCTAACTTTCCCTATATAAACTAGTCCACAAATGCCCTAAAGCTAAGCAAATGTACTACGCCAGACAAAATAGCAGCAGAATTACTCTTTAATCTAATGAATGAATTTTTCCTGACACAGATAGTGTTCGAATCAACAAGACAGAATAAAACGATATTGGATATGTTATTAACAAACCACTCTAGCATTTCAGTTGAAAAACTTTCCTCTCAGACAACGACATGGTACTCTGCAACTTACATTTCCGGCATATCAAAGCCAAACCAGCTACCTCACCCACAGTACTTATTTGACAACACGGAGAGGGGAGCAATCAGAACAGGATCGGTTTTTATCGACCGGTCCTTCAGTCTCAGTTCCACTGACAGTGAAACCACATGGCAGCGCTTTGAGGACTTTGTAAACTATACATGCTCAAAACACGCTCCTACGAAATTAACTAGCAGAAACAGAAACAGGCTCCTTACAGAGAAAAAAAAAAGACACTCATCAGGAATACAAAAAGACTTTAAAAAAATCAACCAATTAAAACACATCCACATTTTACAACAATGAAACGTTGGAAAAACTTCATGTGCAGACATGAAAACCTGCAGTGAAAATCAAAGAGGAACGGTGGGTAACAAAAAAATCAAACAAAGCCCAAAAGTTTTCTATTCAAATGCAAATAAGCATAGGACCGCTGCCTCACCAGTTGGTCCATTGATTTATGATAATGGCATTCTCCAACATGATCCAGAATTGCTGTAGAAGCAATAGGGTAAGTCGATTACATCGGTTCAATTGATACTTATTTTACTGACCCCGAAAGGGATGAAAGGCAAAATCGACCTCGGCTGATTTTGAACTCAGAACGTAAAGACGGATGAAATGCTGCTAAGAATTTTCTCGGCGTGCTCACAATTCTGTAAGCTCACCGCCTTCAAATTTGGTTTCTACTTCAGCATCAATTTTTCCTTCAGGCAAATACAGAGAGAGAGAGAGAGAGAGAGAGAGAGAGAGAGAGAGAGAGAGAGAGAGAGAGAGAGAGAGAGAGAGAGAGAGAGAGAGAGAGAGGGAGAGAGAGAGAGAGGGGAGAGAGAGAGAGAGGGAGAGAGAGGAGAGAGAGAGAGAGAGAGAGAGAGAGAGAGAGAGAGAGAGAGAGAGAGAGAGAGATTGCTCAACAATGAACAAATTTTAACCTCCGAGATAAATTAAAGTTATACTGATCTTCATTTATATGATATCACATATTTCTCGGAAATAAAAATACAGAAGGTGTACTTTTTACACGTCTGTCTATTAAAGCCAAATGCGTAGCATGGTTTCTATGACAATTTGAAGTCAATGCACTTAAATTACCACTCTAAAGTTATTTGTTACAATTTTACTTCATACGCCATCAAATGTACGACGTTTATATACAATATAATCAATCACCTCTCCTTCAAATTTGTTTTATCCTTTGTTGATTCCTCCTTTCCATGTATTATGGCAAATTTGGAATGCATTATGAAATAATTTCATGAAGAGTGCGCATCGACCCTGTCTATCGACTGAAATAGGTGACTTTTCTAAGTAAGTAACATTAATATATTTTGTTTCAAAATTTTGCATAAACATCATTTGATTATGTTGAATCTATTTGTTATTAATAACTTTTCTTTTGCATAAGTGCATTTCATTAAAATTATCTCATGAAGAAAATTTAATATTACTAGTTCAGCTATTTAAATGATAACAAACTTAATTTCCTCGATGACTAAATTTGCGAATCGTCTATGTAGAAGATTTTCTTAGTTTAAACCTGTATTCGTATTCTGGATCTACACCATATCTCTGAGTAATTTGAACAAATGAGAATTTATGATGGACACTAACTAAAAGATATTACTTTATAACAAAACAGCGATTATTGATATTCTTCTAAGCTGCAAATGTAAAACAAAGTGTATTACAATTTCTTTTGTTAAATATTTAAACACTTTTGATTTGGGGGGAGCCAATAATATTTCTGAAGGAATTTTCCGTTGGTGGCTTCAAATTTTGGCACGAGGAAAGTAATTTGGGGGGAGGGGATACGTCAATCACGCCGACCCCAGTGCTCAACTGGTACTTATTTTATCGACCCCGAAAGGATGACATGCAAAGTCGACCTCAGCGGAATTTTATCAAAGAACGTCAACACGGACGAAATGCCGCTCAGCATCCTACTCAGCATGCTAACGATTCTGCGAGCTCACTCCCTTTGGATTTTCTGTTATAACAACATTATAACAACAACCTTCTTTACGTGGTAATTTAAGATAGCTGCAATCAAGAATGGATTCTATCTCAAGATTACATTTCGCTTATTATAAACTTTCTCTGATGCTTTAAAGCGGAAGACACCATTCGTCGACATGTAACATGATAGACAGTCCATTATTTTAATTCAAAATAAATCAATCGTTCGGAAATATACAAAACGTTTTATATTTTAGATTGAAAACTCTCCCTTTATAGTTGAATCGATCAAAATCGTTTAGAAAATTACAGAACGATAAAAACCTCAATTACGTGTCAAAAGATTTACAAAGAGAAGATGAAACAAAGTTCATTAATTGTTTTCTATGATGTATATATAATGTTATATAATGTGAAAATACTTCTTCAAGTTAATCATTACAGAGAATTTTGTATTTTGATGTGGAGTGGTATATCCTTCATTGGACAGAGCCGCCAAGCTGTTTGTATTTATGTCCATAATGATTCTAGTAAAATGCGATATTGGTATTTGTTATGTAAATGTGAACAAATGAAGCACATACCAAATGCTTCCCTGAGCTTCATCTGCGTGTGGGTGGAGTAAATGTAATTTTACGACGATCTCCACTTGTAGTTTAAACTTATAAATTAAAAAAAAAACCTTCTTGTTTACTGCCGATGTTTAACTTGAGTATTTACGGATATTCCGAGCACGTTCATACTTAGTTCATAACTGCTTTGCTTAGTCTCAGCTATGAACAAGGGTTTGATTTTATCTTCATTCGACAATATTATAATTTCCATCTCAATTTAGAGATATAGTTTGTCATATGTCGGCAAGTATTTACGCTAACAATCAATGCTGCGTCGTAGCGAACATTTCCATATCAAACATGATAATTAAATTTTAACATGAAATGTTTAAAATTTACTTCTAGCATGGAAAAGAAATGAGACATTTAAGAAAATGCTTTGCCCATATATTCAGCATTTTATAAGTATCACAATATTGTGAATTCGAAATACATTTATATATACATTTCAGATATATTTATTAGATGGAAAAATGTGAGCAAGAGCAATAATATTCTTAAAACAATAAACCTGGAAATGTTCAGGACAAGTTATTACATCTGGTAAAGTATAGAATAAGAAAATGTTTTACTTCAATTATTACAGCTAAGGATAAAATTTCTAATAAGATAATTAGATTAAGAAAATACTAGCTTTTATTAAAACTAGAAATTTTATCATAAGTTATTACTTCTATTTCTTATTACTTGTTACTTCTATTAAAAATAAAAGATAACTCAAAATATTTTTTACACTTTAGAAAATTTCATTATTTTAATTATTAATTAATAATTAGAAATTTGAAAATAGGTTATGAAAAATAATAGTAGTTCATAACAAGTTTGTTCAATAAATAAAATCATACAAAAGTCGGTTATATATTAAAGTAAAATCTACCTATAACAACAAATTCAAAGTAAAACCTGCTTGAGTTATTGCCAAGTCTTCATATTTTTAGTCTTGACCCAATGCCTATTCTTTTACATAATGAATTTGCCTACTATATATACTATTCTACTTTGCATAAAGGTTTAGCTATATTGGTACTTCTGGTTCTCATTTTTTAAGTATTCTAGAGGGTCACTATTTTAACAAAATTATAATGTTACTTTGTAAATTAAAATAAAATATTTTTGAATATTCAAATTTTATCCTTAGCTGCAATATTACCACTTGTCCTGTGCTTTTCCAGGTTTATAATCTTAAGAATATTATTTCTCTGTCCATGTAATCCATGTTTTTTTTCAGGCTATGCTATTATGCTAATTAATAATGTGTGAAATGTGTCAATCAGCGGTGGTGACGTTGATAATTTTTTCCTTACCTCAAAGATGCCGGTGACACATACCAAAAGTCCCCTTATAGAACTATATTCATACAAAAAATATAGAACTATATTATCACCCTCACATTTGAGAAACAAATACTCATAACTTTTATCTTTTAAAACTTCATTGCATGAGATTGATACCATGAAATTCCTCGAATTAAGCTCTCTCATTTAAGCTTAATGAAAACATAGTTTGTTCTTTATGTATCTTTTTTCATGATATTTTACCTCACAACTTTTTTGATACAAATTTTTATTTCATAGGATCAAAACAATGAAATTCCTCATACTTTCTTCTATCATTGAAGCTAAGATAAATATATGTTGCTTTTAAAATAAAAAAAGTTATTTAGATCTAAACTTGACTGGGGTCGTTACTTACTTTCCTATAACGTTGCTACACATTTTGATGTAAACTTTTTCTACTGGACGAAATCTCAATTTGTTTACGCCAAAATGTTGCTAGGAACCAGTCCTCTTCAAAACTGTTGACAGTTTTCAATTTGGGTAAGAACTGAATTAGCAAAAAGCTCTGAAAAATGCTGCGTGTGAGTAAATTGCGGCCTTAAGAATATTATTCAACTACTACCGTAGTTGAATGATTAGTCATCTAATGCTTTTTAAGGGATCCGCTAGGAGAGGTAACTTCAGTAGCGAAAGAAGATAAGTACTAAGCATTCTGTATATTGTCGACATAGGAAACATGGAGATATTACACTGCTCTGAATCGTCTGAAAAGATACGACTCGTTTAGTAAAATGCATTTTACAAACATACTATCTGTTTGATGGGTAAATCTATGTCATCGATAAAATGGAATCACATTAACTATAAATTAGTTCTACCTCATATATAATGAAAAAGGGACACTATAAAAGTTCACGTTTATTCTGTAACTGTTGCTGGCGTCGTCAATATTCATTCAGCATCGAAACCAAAACAGTGCCTCTTAGATTCACAGAGAACTTTTACACTTGAACCAAAGTGAATTCCACAGACTATTCATCTATTGTGTCACGTGACTCGCTTCAAGGTCTTATTTTCATGATTTTTTTAAGTGATAAGGGAAATGGTATTCACGAGCTTTATAAATACCTTACTTTCACAGTTTATTATGGTCGTATCTCATGTACAACAGACATTGTGAAATATTATTTAGATAAAATATATCATCATTAAGTTTCAAAAATTAAACATGAAGAAAATAAAACGATAATAGTAAGTGGGAAGTTTGAAATATCGCGTGGAGAAAATGGAACGGAAGAAGTGGAACACAAATTCCAATAATATATTTGAATATCTAATTTACTGTGAAACAGAATAGATTTGTCATTCTGCAAGAAAGAACTTCATAGTTTACTAGATCACTTATTAACCTAGCTTGTCAAGATAAAAGAAAACTCTCACAAATCATAGGTTTATATTTCATGGTGTGTGGACGTGTGGGTCTGTTTTCCTGGATGGATTACAGAAAAAGGAAACAAAAATGCAACAGAAACGATAATCAAATAGATAAATGGTAATGTTTCATCTGAGTCCTCTCTAAAACACAACAACATCAGTAATAAAAAAAAACCGTGTTTTGTAGTGTAGGAATTTTACAATGACTAGTTTTCAATTAGTGAAAGCTAATTGAATACCTAAAATTTAAACAAAGAACAACGTATTCCAAGATCAGAATACGTTAGCTATACTATTTGTTAGCGTGATAACTATATATCAGTTGACAACTTTGAAGCCTAATAGATTTCCGATGCTTGTGTTAATATCAGTGTGGATATGTATCTTCCTTTCTACCAATCAGTAATATCTGTAACAATCTGTTGCAGTTTATACATCACACTTCGAGCCTCTACGTACATTGCGTGAGTTACACGATAAATTATAGTTAGCAAAACACCCCATCAAAACCAGTGGAATAGGAACAATTAATTATGATGACGACGATACTTCTTTCCGTTGTCATTTTAATAAATGGTACTTTTGTTGCATAGCTTTAATTTCTAAATTGATCAACCACGTCTTCTTATTTCATGAACATCATAGAATACAGTCATTTTGTGTCTGAAAATTTGCTAATGTAGTTAAGAAATATTTAAGAAATAGTTAAGAAATATTTAAGACGGATATTAATGAAAGAATAAAACTCGTAGAATATCTTTCTAGTTCAGTCATCCTTCGTTCTACATCCACTTTTGATTCGCATTGGAATATTTATTTAGCTCAGACGAACAGGTAATAGTTTCTACGTTTCGTTCTCCACTTTTTCCCCAACTACCATCATTTTCAACTTTGTCCTCTTCTTTTCGCCACCATTAGTCCATTTCTGCCTTCTGACATTAATCATATACTTTTTTGAAAACTAAGTACGATGAGGTAGACGTTCCTGGTTTCGTATTTGAATAACCACTTAATGAAACGTGGTTAATCAAATATGAAAACCACAGAATCTACACACGCATATATACATACACGCAAATATTTTCACTCTCTCTCTCTCTCTCTCTCTCTCTCTCTCTCTTTCTCTCTATCTCTCTCTCTCTCTCTCTCTCTCTCTGACACACACACACACACACACACACACATACACACACACACACATCTGTGTGGTTTGACAATGCAGATTTCATAGTCAAAACTTCAGGTAACTGAAACATCTTAAAAAATAACCTGAAGAGTGTCTCTGAAAGTTATATTAATAGCATAATATAATGTATTAATCAAAAGACAATGTAGACTAGCGTTCAATAAATAGCAGCTCCTGATAATTGCAAGATAACAGTAGTAAGTGACTAAAAATCAGTGTTTTTGTGACCATTAAACAATCACCACTTTTATTGCAACTGTTTACTACGAAATGAAAATAATGTATCAATAATAAATGCTTCAGACAGATGATCCAATACAAAAGCGTTTACCTTGTTGCTTGATTTGCTAGAAATTGATAGACAATCTCTTTGAAATCATGCTGCATTGTCTTAAAATGATAATAATGTACAACTTGCAATATGCAGTAATTTCTTCGAAGCGTAATTCGTGCTTACTTTTGAATTTTACTGTATTTAATATTGCATTTCGACACACACACACGCGCGCGCACTAGCGCGCTCGCACGCAGAAGCACATACACAGACACATATCAGTGGGTGAATAGTCACGAGGGAGTTTGAAATCTAAATAAGTGCTTTGATTACGTTTTTTAAAAATTGGTGTTCCCTGTTCAGTCACAGAAGTTTTCCAAGGTCAATATTCAGGTTCTTCTTTATGAAATATGCAAAGAAAAATACAAAACAGGGAGTGAGATATTTTCAAGGATATTTTGAATCAATGCGAGAAATAAAAATGCTTTCACATTTATTTAACGCTATGTTGTTAGTTAACATGCTAGAATTAGTTGTATATTATTTATACATTTTAATTATGAAGAACCTTGTTCATATCTCGAGAGCATCTGTAGCACGGTGCTTTAGACAACAGGTTGCTATAATCCTTGCATAAAACCATTTAAATTTTTACAGGAAAGCTAACATTTCAAGAGAAATTCAATAGCGTACTATTAAACCGAATACGTCTTCATTATGTATAATTCTTTGCAGTTTACAGCTACTCTTCAGAGTGGTTAGCATTAGCTATTCTGTTAATATCTATCTATCTATCTATATTAATAGACACACACACACATTTATATATATATATATATATATATATATATATATATATATATATATATATATAAATAAGGATAAGATCGATATTTAAAATATTGATCTTATCAAGTGGTCAGCATGGGAATAAAAAAACCATCGAAGGTAATAATTATTTAAAATTATAATACAGGGTATCAAGAGATACCACCACGCTGAAAAAATAGCAGTCAAATCAGACTCTAAAACCACAATAATCGCTAATCATGCCATGCGGACATTTATTGTGGTTTTAGAGTCTGATTTGACTGCTATTTTTTCAGCGTGGTGGTATCTCTTGATACCCTGTATTATAATTTTAAATTTAATTTATATATATATATATATATATATATATATATATATATATATATATATATATATATATATATATATATATATATATATATATACAAGCACACATACGACTGTGTGTATACGTGTATGTGTGTTTTCAGGTAAGGAAAAGAGAGTGGAGAGTGAGTATCCAATGGTTATATCTTAGTTCACTATCCGTATCATTTATCCAGCATGTAGATTTCATGATTAAATTAAATGCTCTTAAGCAGCTTAAACAATTTCCTTAAAGTAATATTTATCGAATATTCTGTCTACTTTAATTAAATTCTACACAAAACATAATTATTACAGTGAAATTTCGTACGTTCTGCAATTAAAAACGTTGAAAACGAACATGTGAAGTTGTGCCTGCGAAGCAAATTAATGTTTTTGACAAGTGTATATATAAGTATCAACGAGCTAGATACGATCTGTAAACGCCCATGAAATAAGTAATAGTGAATTTATCATATATCCTGCAGTGTTTGGCCGAAATGACTCTCAGAGATACATACAATTTTGTAGGTAGATGCATGCTTTGTAAGTATTTACTACACGAACGATGCTGTAAGCAATGAATACTTAAACATCAACAATAAATTAGTTAGAATCAAAAAATAATAATGATAGAAAAAAAAGAACAGCGTATTTGTGAGATGTACGCAGCATGTTATGTGAGTTCTACAGAGCAAATTCTCGTATAGTTAAATCACAGCATGATCATATAGCAAATGAGCAGCTTAAAATGGTACACATGTTATATCGAAAATTATGCATAATGAATTTCTATCGGTGTCTTATATACACAGCGACGTACCTTAGCGTTTAGGGTATTCGGTTTGTGTTCGTATCGTATTGGTTTCGATTCCTGACGGAGCTTTGTGTCTTTGATCAATTCAATTTATTTTCATGTTGCTCCAGTCCACTCAGTTGGCAAAGATTGTTTTGTACTTGTAATTCACAGTGCCAGCCTTGTCATAAGCGGTGCATCGCGCTAAATCTTCCCGAGAACTAACAACGTTAAGAGTGTCTGGAGTGCTCATCCACTTGCACGTTAATTTTGTGAGTCGGCTATTCCTTTAATCGAATCAACTGGAAACCTCATCGTGGTAACCCACAGAGTACCAGTTGCATCCACACATTCATTCTTCCCCGCTCTCTCACACCTCGCACATATAATTTATGCTAAGGATACCGATATTACGTTTTTCGCTAACTTGAGAGTTTACAATAAAGTAGAGCTATATTAATTTCAATGCAACTAGTTATTAGTATCGCTATGCCTTATTGGGATCATAAATTATATATATATATATAGAACCGGAAATAATACTAGACCATCCTATCAGATCACTAAAACCAATACTTACAAATTGAAAAAGAAGATGTATAATTCCGAAAATAGGACGGCAAACATAACAACGCCAGGTAAAATAACACAACGAAAACACAAACGTCAAGTCAACAAAAATAGAAACCATAAACAGAAAAAAATTCATTTTTTTAATGTCAGGACAACAAACACCGGAGAAAGAAAAATCTCAGGAGGAAACATACCCAAAACAACTGGACATATAGATCCTAAGATAATTAATCTTTCCAGAAGAGATCTTGACAATAATGAAACACAACGTCTGTTAAAAGGCCTGAAATTTACACCTACACCAACAGTCAGCCACCATGAACTATAGGAAGATATCCAGAAACTCTGTCGCAAATTACGACTTGTCGAATTCTTCACCACCAATATTAATAATAAAAATAATAATGAAACCGAAGATTCTTTAGTGAGGAATAAATCAAATTTCACCCCACCAAAAGGCAGAAATATCTACCTTGACCAATATATCGACACCCTATCAAACTTCCCCCTAAAACAAAATACCAAAATTAGGCCGAACATTAACAATTCAAAGATATCTGCACTTAAACGCATACAAAACGATGAAACAATAATAATTAAACAAGCAGATAAAGGGGGTGCAATCGTTATCATGGATGCGGAATACTACAAGGATTTAGTTGAGGAACAACTAAAGGATACAACCTTCTATTGTGAAATACCATTGAACATAGACCACCACATCATGAAGAAGATCAACCACCTAGTTTCTAAACACTACAACTCACTCACTAACAACGAAAGAGACTACATCACCGACTTCGAACCGAAACCCAGTAACTTTTACGGCTTACCCAAAATACATAAGTCAGAAGATATTCAACAGGCAGTAAAAGAACAAGGAAGTGAATACATAAAAGTGCTACATCCAAAAGATTTAAAACTTAGACCAATTATAGCTGGCCCAGTATGCCCTACTCACCGTCTAAGCAATTTCATCGACATTCTTTTAAAGCCACTATGTACATACATACCCAGCTTCATTCGGGATGACATCGACTTTTTATCCCATCTTCTCAAAACCACTGAAACAAATTCAATCCTACTGAGCTTTGATGTAGTAAGCCTATACACAAATATCCCACATGATTTAGGAATAAAGGCGGTCGAATACTGGGTAGACAAACACAGGGAAGCAATTCCCAACAGATTCACGGTGACATTTATACTAGAATCAGTGAGACTTATTCTGGAAAATAATACTTTCTTCTTCAATGGAAAGAACTATATCCAAATTAAAGGCACGGCTATGGGAACGAGGTTTGCTCCAGTTTATGCGAACTCGGTGATGGGTTACTTGGAACAAAATCTCTACCAGGAAATAGAAGAGAGATATAACACCGAATTTAGGAAGTTTATAGAAAAAGCATGGAAGAGATACCTGGACGATTGCTTTATCATCTGGACCAAACCTCAAAGCACTGTGGAAGAATTCAACACCCTCCTGAACAGCCTACATCCATCCATCCAATTTACAAAGGAGATGAGCAGTAGCAAATTACCATTTCTAGATATAATGGTAGTTAAAAGGGACACCGCCATTACCACAGATATATATTACAAACCCACAGACACACACTAATACTTGAACTTTAAATCGTGCCATCCACCCCATACAAAACGCAACATTCCATACTGCCTAGCCAGGAGAATATGTACTATTGTAGAGGATATAGAGACCAGAAATCAGCGCCTGATGGAACTGAAAGAATTTCTGCTAAAGCAAAAGTACCCATCACTACTCATAGAAAATGGTATTCAGCGGGCTTCGAAAATACCCATACAACAACTGAAGACACCACAGAGAAGAGACAAATAGGAAAAGATCATTCCATTTATAGTGACACAAAATCCATGCCACCAGAACATCTTTAATATCGCCAAAGCGAACTTACCGATCCTTGCACAAAGTAAGGAATTGAGAAATATCATTACAGATCAAAATATAACTCTCAGTAAGAGACAACCTAAAAACTTGAAAAAGCTATTAACAAAGGCAAGGTTTGACCTCAGCAACAAAAATCAAGCATTCACTGTATCCAAATACAATGATAGCCGACGCGGTACATGCCGATCAATTCATACCGGCCCATATATGAACACAAAAACGGAAAATATTCACCAATGCGAATATGAACTGCAAAAGTAGAAATCTACTGCATCAAATGCCCTAATTGTGAAGAACTGTACGTTGGCCAGACAGGTAATGCACTATCGGAACGCTCACGGGTGCATCGACAACAGATTAAAAACCCAGAAGTCTGCCAAATACCACTGAGTAACCATCTGGAAACATGTGGTCATCAAACTTTTATTATATTTCCATTCCATAAACTTTACAACCGGAATGAAATTGAGAGAAAATGCAAAGAAAAGGACTTTATTAAGAAATTCAAACCTACTCTTAACAAACAATGATTAAATTTATCCTACTTGGGGTTTAAAAATATTATCCCTATAACTAAAACACAAAAAATCTCTGAAATGTCATCATTTCTAAAAATAGCCAAACACCTACTGGGGTTCAAAAATCTTATCCCTATAACCAAAACACAAAAAATCTATCAAATGTCATCATTTCTAAAAATAAACTTGGCATCAACTCTAAAAATAGCCAAACACATACTGCTGCTGTCCAAAGGAATAGGTATAAAAGACAGAAAACCAGCCAGTCTATTAGTCTGTTACAGTCTGTCATACCGGCCATGATGAAATACCACAAGGTATAGAAAATACGTATTCGCCTTTATATATTTATATATTTAATCCTTTATATTGAACACTCAATATTTCATATATTCAATAAGGCATATTCCATATATTCAATAAGACATTCAATACTTCATTTCATTGTACCATCCATCTTTTTTTATATTACATATTATATATTCCATATTCTATATCCCACATAAATTTTTCAAGAATATAAATAAAAAACATAAAAAACAGACGGAGTTGGAACTCTTTTAAATAAAATAATATATTCCTCTATACACGATCATACAAAACCCTTTTTTTGTATTTATTTTTACTCACATATATATATATATATATATATATATATATATATATATATATATATATATATATATATATATATATATATATATATATGATATGTATAGTATATATATATATATATATAATATATATATATATATAATATATATATATATATATATATATATATATATATATATATATATATATATATATATATATATATATATATATATATAATATATATATATATATATATATATATATATAATATATATATATATATATATATATATATATATTCGGATTGTTGCTGTGGTAACGAAGCTAATGTAGGCAAAGTAAATCCGCTAGGCAAAGATTGACCTTGAACTCTGCTGTGCATGTGCACCAAGTTTTAATGTTCTAGCTCACTTCTGCTGTTTACAGCAGTGTTTGGAACGAAGGTGTGTAGTG
>NC_142938.1:27182750-27252750 GCF_046866305.1 Octopus bimaculoides | reverse complement strand
AGGCAGTTTCAACCTGCTCAATACAGCAAACGAAACCCAAAACAACTGTCAATATAATTCTGTAATAAATTATTTTAACGGCACTTTAGACCCATTTTGTCTCAAATACGAATTCGCACATCGTGCTACACGTTTTTGTATGAATATTTCCAAAATATTTTTTTCGTAATCTCTTAACAGTCAAGTTCATAATGGGAAAATTTTAAAACAAATTATTATTTTTATTATCGAAGTTTGTGATGTGTTTCCTTCTTTGAATATCTCTCACATTTAATTGATATCACCCTTTCTATCTCTCCTCTCTAACGTGTGTTCAAAAACAGATTGGTTTTATTCAATAATAAAATATTGACCAACTAAACATTCGATTTACATTAAATCTGAAATACTTAATCATTGGAAATTATCAAGACACATTTCTAAAATAGATTTCACAGTAAAAAAAATTCAATCAATGCTGAAAGACAGAAATAAATTAATCATAAAGACGATAGAAACTGTTTTTTCTCAAAGTTAATTTTGACTTTGAAAATAAATGTTCATTTTGTCAATGAAAATATTCAACTTACTGCAGTTACTCAGACATACTTTTTTCAAGTGTATCAGCTTCGATTAAATTCAGTTCAGTTGCTTGTTTATTGTTTGATTTTAAAATAAATTTATGTAATCTATATTAAATGTGTATCTTAGTAATACCAAACTTTTTCGAGTTTGTATTAATTTCACTGAAAACTAAAACAAAATAATGCAACTTAGAAAAAAGAAGATAATAAAGTCACACAAAGAGAAAACTGTTACTAAAAGATGATTAAAATTACGTACTTCGTAGTGAACGCATGTAAAAGATTTCTGGAATTAATGCTAGCCCATTAAGACAATGCTCTCTGTGTTCATTCTGATTGATAATATTAAATCTATTTAAATGATTCATTTTCACTGAACGCATTTTAATATTAATTACTTATTGCCACTTTAAATTATCTTGTGTATTTAATCTATGATTTTACAACTGTTCTTGTAGAAGTTACTTGGAACTGTAATAATTGTTTCTAAACTCGGCACACAACCGCCTAAGATTTTGGAGGAAGGAGGCGATTAAATCGACTGCAATACATCACTGGTGCTTTATTTTATCATCTCCGGTATGGTGTGAAGCAAAGTCGATTTCAGCGGGGTTTGAACTCAGAACGTAAACAGCCGCATATTTCCGACGCTCTAACGTTAGTGCTAACTCACTGCTCGTCAATATTGTCACATAAAAACACACATGCACACACACACATATGCACAAACACTCATACACACATATATTATACAGCAGCCTTTTTTTGAATGAGATTTGTGTAGTATTTCTAGCGACCACATAACTGATTACCCAGTAGCTCATTGTTAAACAGATTGATATTTATTACGACTAGAAAAACAGGTATTTAAAGAAAGTAAAAGAATGTGATTGCAGACCTGGGAACTTGAATATGCCGTCTGAACCCCAAATACGTTACTATGGGTTAAGCCGTTATTGTCAAAGCGATCTAAGGAATTAACAATCCCCTTATTGTAACATATAAAAAAAGTCTCGATAATTTCTGGTAATTTTTAAAGATTGTTGCCATTACATCAGGTAATTCTATTTGCAAAGAAACATATGGAATTTGAATTAATATCAGATCATAGATACATCTCAGAGGTGTGTCTCCTGCAGATTTCTATTAGTTTTACTTTTTAGAATTTGATATATATTTCAATTTCACCCCCTTTTAAGTAATGTCTAATTAGCCAAGACAATATTTTCCTCTTTTTCCACTCAGACTCATGTACAAATGAAAGATGTTTTACCGTGGGCATGAGATTAAGATTATAGACAAATGGAGACACACTTTAATGAAAGATGAGATTAGTTATATGATTTTGATGTGTTGTGTGTTGTCTTCATTACAGTGAAGATCGTAGAAATGAAACATTTTATCGTAACCAATTAAAATAGATGTCTGTTGCCAACAGCATCTCCACTGAATTTATATATATATGTGCGCGTGTGTATGCGTGTGTATGTATATATATATATATATATATATATATATATATATATATATATATATATATATATATATGACTATGTATGTACACACACTAACAGACAACACACACACACTCTCTCACACACACATACAAATACACACATGATTTTACCTCTCACTTGATGGCATACATTCTGCGTTCAGTAATCTCACCGACAACAGAATACAATGTATATGCCTACATACATACATATTTTCAAGACGTATACATATATAAATACATACATGTATATATATATATATATATTCAAACATATTTATATATGTATATATGTATATATATATATATATATATATATATATATATATATATATATATATATATATATATATATATATATATATATATATATATATATATACATATACATATATATATATAGGCATGTATGTATGTGCTTGTTTGCGTATGTGTATGTACGATTATGTATGCAAATGTACATATGTATATATATATATATATATATGTGTGTGTGTGTGTGTGTGTGTTGTTATATTTTGGGATGTCCATCTTTTTTTTGGGGGGGGGGGTGGCAAATAAACACATGCATTATGTATTCGTTTTTCAGTTCCGATTGATTTTATTATGGTTCTTATTTTATGTCTTATGGCTGGATGTCTTTCGTCACACCTCCTGTGACCCCTTCGGTGATTCCCCATCCCGCATGTCTCCTGTTCTGTTTAGTCCATTTTGTCTTTCCATGGTGTGCATCCTTATATGCACATGCATTTGCGTTTATATCTGTGTGTGCGTATGTACGTGTGTGTATACGGGTGTCTACGTGTTTTGTATCTGATTTGTGTGTGTGTGTGTGTGTGTTTGTGTGTTTGTGTGAGTGGGTGTATAGGTTTGCTTACTATACTGTTTCTATCCGTGCCTTTCATATTTTCCTTTTTTCCACTTATTTACTTTTTTATGTCTATTTTTCTCTTCTTTCCATTTCGTTTTAAGTATGTGTATGTATTTTTTTTGTGTGTGTATGTGTGTAATGGTTTGTATGTGTGTGTGTACGTACTGTTTGTATGTGTCTTATTTCCTCCCTCCGTTCTGTCTTTATTTCTCGTGTTGCGTAGTGTGGTGGTGGGTGTAATTTTTTCATTCGTGCTTTCTTTTGAGGTTCGGTTTGTCTACTGCTATGTGTGTATCGACTGTGATCTGCCTAAGCGTCGTGTGTGTTCTATGCATTGATGATACCTTAACACCTATGATATTAACCGAGCCTTTATGTTCTAATTGCACATGTTGGTAGAGCACTAACGAGTCTTTCTTCTCTTTCAGTCTCCGCCACTGTTCGCCTATTCGCTCCCGTATTCTACGTACTGTTTCATTAATGTATGTTGTTGTCTTGTTTCTGCACCATCCCTCAGCACACTGTATGCTACAAACTACATTCATGACCTTATAGTTAAACTGTGGGTTCATCCTACATACTATACAAGTGTTCTCCGTACATGGGAGCCTTTCGAATGGAGATGTTCTACAAATGAGGGATTTTATGGGAGTTCCTGGCCTTTCTTCTATTTGAATCTGTAGATTTACTTTATTTAATGTTAATGTTTCCTAAAAAGATACGCTAGTTCATTGCTAGGAATAGCATCAACGAACATGACACTCTGGTATTTTTGTTTTCGTACCATGAGTTGGCCTTAGCTATCTTCTTCTTAGTTCTTTCTATACTATTCCAGGATTTGCACCTGTACAACAGGCAGATCCCATTTGCATCATTCTTTATGATGGCCTTGTACCTAGTCGTGGCTCCTTTGAACACTCTAACCTGGCCCTTTCGCTGTAGCCAGAGAACTGCATGAATTGGAGGAAATGTTGGATGTGTCTTTCTAATTCCGTTGGGTCGCTCATGCGGGACACAGTTCTCATCTCATTTAAAAATCCGCTATTAGGATATTAAACTTGGCGTTACCTACAATTGTTGCATTCTTGAGGACCAGGTATTTAGAGGCCATGGCTTTAGCATACTGGTAATCAAAGTTCTGGACATTATTATTCTTTGTTTCCAGCCAGATTTCCGTTTCTAAGAGCGGTAGCCTGTAGTTAGCGTGCTTGCTAGGGTAAGCTACTGTTACTTAATACTCTGGCAGATGCAGTTATCTATTTACCGGATGCTCTCCATAGTGCTAGCTTCTAGTAAATAGACACTGACTTGTACAGGTGCGTTAGCCCCTATATACGGAGATCACCTGTATAGTATGTAGGATGAACCCACAGGTTACTTGTAAAATTAGAATATACTCTGTAGTATACGATGTACAGAAGGACGGTGCAGAAAAAAGACAATATACATGAAGCAGACAACACGTAGCATAAGAGAGAGTGTAGACAAACACTGGCGGGTGCTCAAAGACGAGAAAGGCTCGTCAGTGCTCTACCAACACGCTCGGTGAATAACAAAGATATTAAGGTACTATCAACGCATAGAACAAACACGGCATGTAGACAGGCTACAGAAGCCACACACATAGTACTAGACAGATCGAGCCTCAACAGAAAACACGAATGGAACAATAACATCCCTACCACCACACTACGCAACTTGACGACTAAAGACAGATTGAAGGGGATAAAATGCGACACATACTTACAGTATAATACATAAACCCATATACACACATACAAATGAACTACATACACATACAAAGAAAAGATAGAGATGAGTAAATAAAGGAAAAGAAAAACTATAAAAGGCACGGATACAAACAGTATAGTAAGGAAACCTATATACACACACACTAAAGAAACACATAAAAAATACATAGACACGTGTATATACGCACACACACACACACACACACACACATACAAACCCAAACGCACAGAAAGTCAGAATGAACTAAACAGAACAGGTGAAGATACATGGGATAGAGAGTCACTGAAGAGGTCACAAAATGTGTGACGAAAGATTTCTAGTCATAGGACATAAAATAAGAGCAATAGTAAAATAAACCCGAAGTGAAGCATGGATATATAGTGCGTGTGTTCATTTGACAAAACAAAGATGACCATCCCGAAATATAAATATATCGGTTTCAACTCATGATTTCACATGAGAAATCTTGCAAAACACACACACACACACATGTACTATTGATATTATGTGTATGTATGTGTGCATATATGCGTAGGAATGTATATGTGTTTGTTTGCTTGGTTGATTTTATTCAGTTTGATTCAATTCAAGAATGTAAATATATTTGGCTAGAGTGGTTACGGCTCTGAATGCACATAGTGGATTGAACCAGCTAACTCTTTCTATTTCCATATTTCATTCAGTTTTTATTCGTTCTAGTTATTTCTTCTATAAATGTAATGTTCTCTGCAAAACCGCTTGTACATTTACTTGTTCATTGATATTAATGTGTTGTTATGGGAGCTGCTCGGAACTAAATTGTTCATAATACTCTTAATCTTTTATATACATAATTCAATATTTTATTCGATTTAAGAGAGGCAATATTGTGAATTTATGGGTGAAGTATAAATAGTTTAACTGTAGACTGGCAATATCACTTCTCAAGCGATGAATAAGTTTTCTTATTACCCTGTTTTAATTTTCTTAAATACTTTAGCTCCATTATGAGAATTCTTAAATGGCGACGAAAGGACTGGTTGATTGAACGATTGGTGAAATTGTCAATAAGTTAATTCGTTAAATGTTTAACTAGAAGACAAATAATAGTAAAAGAAATTAACATATTTATTATTGATATAATGGCTCATCTGCCTAAGACGCGCGAAACCTCTTTCGTGACATGATTCCATACCAAGAATATTGCAATGGAGATACAACGACGAAAATCATCATATCGATAGAAACCTCTAAAAATGGCTTGAACTTAAGATTTAATTTTGTCGGTAAGGACAGGACAACAAAATCGCTGATCTTTCGCCGACCACAATGAGCCACCACTCATGTTAAAAGGAATATTTGGCTGGCTTTAATCGCAAATACAGTAATCGTAATTAAAGCGAGTTTCTTTGCCTTCATGTTATAAATCGATCTGTGTAGTTGACACTTTTCCCAAACCATCTTTTTGCATTTGTGTTTGCCTGAATATTCCGAAGTGTCAATTAAGATACTTCCTGGTGTTTAAAAATAATCTTGCCCGATAACTGTTTACTGACTTCCCTATAAACCTTTGTTGGGTTGATGCGCCAAATGTTAGGTTTGTCGTATGGAGAATTTGAGTCGATAAAAACGTAGTGAGAATATATAGGCGCAGCTATTTGTTTCTACGGTGATTTGAGCATATAAGTGATTTTGGCGGCTGTCGTTATGGCTGGTTTATCAGATTACAGATACACCAAATCTGGAACCCCCTTGTTATGTCACATGCTAAACTATTTCACTTCTTGTCAATCCACTATTTAACATTGTACTACATTCTCATACATACCGGCCCTAGAGAAATTACATATTAGCATTTAAACTGAATATATTCACTAGTTACCAGGTGTTAGTGAAGATCAAATCAGGTTTAAGCAGGTAAACTGCAAAGATATAGAGTTGAGTATGTCATGAAACTAAGGACTAATAAGGTCTGAGCTAAGTAGATGATATTGCAATAACATCACCGCACATCTAGCAGGACAAATGAGCTACTACAGTGTTAACTTCCCAGATATTACAGCAAAACATTTACAACTAAGTGGACTGAAGCAACATGAAATGAAGTGTTTTCCTCGAGAATATAACGCAAGGCCCAGTCCGGGAATTGAACTGACAATCATATCACCTTGTGCGCAACAAAGCTAACCACAAAGCTGCACGCCTTCACCAGTAACCTAAGAGCCAATTGAATAACTCAGCGCACTTTACTTTTCTTATATCAAACACATGTATACATACGTGCGCGCACGCACGCACACGCACACACACACACACACACACACACACACACACACACACACACACACACACAGCGTATGTACAGGCATAAAAGCTCATTTCATTAGAAAAGTTTTTTCAAGCTTAAACAATGAGAAAATGAAATTCTGATCAATAACCATTTATTCGCAAATCTAATAATTGTTTTATTTTAAGTACATGCCGGAGACATTTCTTTATCATCTGGTCTGTTTGAAACGAGACTATTTTGGAATAGTCATTAAAATGTCTTCGAGGAATATTTGATAATTTGATACGAAAACATCTTACTGAAAATAAACTTACCAAGATCAGATATAAACAATTAACATATTCTTCATTTTAATTACGGTTTTCCGATCATGTCACAAAAAATGATTTCAGCGTTAGATCACAGTTATCATCAAGATTTTTATTCTGTGTATTCTGTCGTTTGAAATCGGTAAGCTGTTAGGGTCGATTTCAGCTTTGAGGACGAAAGAAGAGGTCTATAGAAGTACAATACAGTGTGTCGGGATTTGGGGAGACGAAAGTCCGCTCGTGTTTTGTCCCTAAAAGTCTGAGTGAAGAAGTGAAGCATCAGCAGGGTCTTCTGGTTTTAAAATCCTGCCGTTAGTATAACAAGGCACTGTGTCGGTTCTTAATTTGAAGATGAAACAAATAGGTCAACTTACGATAAATAATGATACGCATAAATTTAGAGGAGTCACACACTTTACATGTCACTATAGTTTAGATATATCTCCAAATGATGCAAGAGCCTTTGTTAGACTGATATTAATGAACCTTCTGTCTTTAGACATGTATGGCAAAATGTTCAAGAAAAAATTATTGAAAGTTACTTAAAGTTGTTTGATTGAATAAAATTACAAACGTTCAATCAATACCAAAAATCTCTAAAACCCCAATGAATAACCCAGCTGAAATGCAATTCATGAAACATGATTACGGGTTCTTAAGGTAGACATTTCATCTAAAGAGAAATGGTGTGCACAAACGGTGTAGAATCTACAGGCTATATCAACAGAGATTTACATAGAGTTGACCAAGAATACATTTAAAGCAAGATATACACTCGTTCATTTAAATGTTCAAATAGTTTAACGTCAAGACCGTTTCAAATTACATTAGGCTTCTAAAAGAACGACGGAGAAAACAGCATCACGATGTATGTATTTTAAAGGAGAGAAACTAGTCACAGTGGCTACAACGAACCTCTAATAACTGAAATATTCAAAATTCGCAGTGTATCCATCCAAATCATATGTCAAGAGGAAACGCATTGTTATGCATCTCTGCAACAAGATGCAGGCAACGTACCTTCATATATTTTTCTGTACTAATACATTTCGAACAACTGAATCTAGAAACAACAGCCAAAGTGGCAACAGATTTAAGACGTAATATTAATTTGAAATTTATGTTAAATAAAACAATTGAATAGCAGGTCAATTATTAACGTCTGCATCAAGAAAGGCGTCCTTATGAGTAAATTTTCATACAGGAGTATACCTAAACCTGTTACGAACTTTAGATGTTCAACTAAACATTGAAATTTACACGACCATCAATTTCAGTTCCCTTAACGTTTCTGTTTGGTTGTGGATTACAGCTCTATTCATGGTTCTCATGTTTTGTATTGAGTAATGAAACAAAACGTTACCGTCACTAAAGACACGTTTAACGTTACAGTTCGGTAGAACGATCCCCGTCGAAACATAATGTACGAGCAGCAGGCATCATATAATTTTATACGTGTGTGTGAGCGTGTGCATATTATATATATATATATATATATATATATATATATATATATATATATATAAATTTAGTAAATGGAGTAAAACGCATATATATATATATATATACAAATTTAGTAAATGGAGTAAAACGCATCTGTTAAATGAATTCTTTCATTTTCAACATATCTTTCGAAGATTACAAATTGTACCTTCCAAAGGAATAGGTGATGTTGATAAGTATGTAATCTTATCTTCAGGGAAATACATAGGAACCAGCTTAACCGTAAGACATTTTAACCGAATGTGATAACTGTATCACATTCGGTTAAGCTGGTTCCTATGTATTTCCCTGAAGAGAAGATTACATCCTTATCAACATCACCTATTCCTTTGGAAGGTACAATTTGTAATCTTCGAAAGATATGTTGGAAATAAAGGAATTCATTTAACATATGCTTTTTACTCCATTTACTAAATTTGTATATTTACTCAAGTACCCAAAATAACAAGGAGTTTCTACCTCATAAACAGTTACACCACAGTCATTTTGTGATCTTTGCTACCCTGGTATCTATTAACCAATTTATTTTGTCGGAGTTAATTATTAACATAGAGAAAATAAGTACATATAATATATATAGATATATATATAAAAGATTTAGATTCAAAAATTGAATGCGGAACTTAGGTTTAGGCACCAGAATATAGTATGGTATTACCCAAACAATTCTAAAAACAAGGTGCTCAAAAATCACAAAAAGCAATACGGATTTTAAAGGTTATTGCAGTGCGCACGTTTCATGCTACTCTATTTATATAAGTAATGCGAGCATTACATTAAATGAAAAATGCAGAGCAATCTTCAGCTGCACAAGAATATAGAAAATTACAGCAGAATGTACATATTACTATTGTGGCAACATTTAAAATCTAAATGGGCAGAAGAATACATAAAAATCTATCTTGACATAGCCTGCTAGCCTTGATGTATTTTTATGTATTCTTCTGCCCATTTAGATTTTAAATGTTGCCACAATAGTAATATGTCCATTCTGCTGTAATTTTCTATATTCTTGTGCAGCTGAAGATTGCTCTGCATTTTGCATTTAATGTAATGCTCGCATTACTTAAATAAATAGAGTAGCATGAAACGTGCGTACTGCAATAACCTTTAAAATCCGTGTTCCTTTTATATATATATATATATATATATATATATATATATATATATATATATATATATATAGATAGATAGATAATCTTACCAGTTTCGTGACATACGTTTGTCTCATACTAATTATTATCAATTAGTATGTATTCACATAGGCCTTTTTACGCTTTGATATTTTAAAAGCATCATTAGGAAAAGTTTGTTTTACCAAGAAAATTCGATAGTTTTATCTCTCTTTGTGTCTTTCCTTCTATCTGCATACACATTTGTATACATACGTGCATACCTACATATATACATACATATATATATATATATATATATATATATGTGTGTGTGTGTATGTATGTATATATGTATGTATGTATGTATGTATGTATGTATACATACATACACACACACGCACGCACGCACACACGTACGTGCACACATACGCACACACAAACAAATACGTGCGCACATACACACACGCATCAAATATTATTTGATGGGTAATTCTGTTTGTCTGGATAAAACATTTTAGTTGAGCTGAAAAACTACGATAAATTTGAGAAATACAACAATTGAAAAATTAGAAAGAAAGATAAGAATACCAGCAGGTATCTATTGGAAACTAAAAACATTTACAAGTGTTTTCCTTGGTTAGTCATCTGAAGGAAATATAATGAAAATAAACAAATTGGAAAGGAAAAAATAAAAGAAAATGTAGAACAAGTAGAATCTTTTATAGTATCACATCAACTTAAAGTAATAAAACATTAGCGGAACATGAAATTAAAAATATACGCGTATGCTGCTGAGAAAAAAAATTAACGAAGACCTGTTTGAAACAATGCTTACTATTTGTTGCCATAGGACAGGACTTAATAGAAGAAAACTACCAAAGACTTGGAACTGTTTATAAGTAAAGTCTTGATATTAATCTATTGAAGTGCAACGAGATTCAACAGATAGTAATGAAAAAAAAATGCTTATTGTAAATGGCTAATCATATATCAAGCAAACAATTTGCATGTATAGTTTTTTTTCTATGTAAGAAGTTTTTTTATAAACTTTTCATGTCGATTGTGATCTAGATTTAGTTTTCTACGCTGTTTATAGCTATTTGCTAAACAAATCTACTTATCCATTTACTATTACTCATGTCTCAAGAGCCTACGCAAAAACCATCCATTCAGACATTACACATTCTTAGTTATATTTAAAGTGTTGAATCAGATAGCAAGCTGTGGCATTGGAACACCAAATCGCCGATACGCCATAAGCATAATTTGTAAATGACATCGCTCCCAAAGTCAGACCTATTATTGAGGATTTTATACCCTCCATTTCCATATATCTTTCTAGGTAAGAGATAAGAGCACTCTCCATTTGTCTAAAATTCAAAAATTTAAAAAAGAAAGAAATAGAGTAAGTGTGTAAGTTGATGCTTCCGTTGCACTTTTATTTCCATTTCTTTATTTCCCAAATATTATTATGGTTTGTAAAGTGTTTTGAATTTATATATATATATATATATATATAAGAATTTAAGGAATGGAGAAAACGCATGTTATAATTGCATACTTTATTCCTACATATGTTTCAAAGGAATACAACCTGTGTGATCCATAGGGATCTTTGATATCAAAGATACCTATGGATCACACAGGTTGTAATCCTTTGAAATATATGTAGGAATAAAGTATGCAATTATAACATGCGTTTTCTCCATTCCTTAAATTCTTAAATATACTCAAATACCCAAAATTTCAAGGAGTTCCTGCCTTAAAAACAAAAACTAAACCACAGTTATTTTGTGTTCTTTGCTACATTGTTTTCTATTAACCCATTTATTCTATCAGAAGAATTTTTATTCATTAAGATAGAAGAAATACACATAATTATATATATATATATATATATATAATTAAGATTCAATTAAGATTCAATTGAATTAGGTACTTAAATTGAGGCACCTTGTTAGGTCGGAGTAACATGCATATTCAACAATATTAAGAGAATATAAGACTTGGTGCATAAATGCTAGCTACATGAAATTCTTGCAGTGTATGCCGATAATAAAACCCAGCTGAGTGAAGAAATCTGCTCTTAGCTATTCAGACATTAAATTAAAAACACTGTCTATAATATTTACGAAGCGTAGATTCCAGGATAGTTGAATAAATTGTAAGTGTGTAACTAAGAGGTACAAGTGTCAATTCATTGCGGTCATTTCTAACGACTCTTTTAATTGATTAATGAGAACATTGAGCCTGCACAAGGTTTATCCAACCTTTAAACAGGTCTCGCTTTTAATCCTGCTGGATTTCTAGCAACCCTCCTCACCAGGGTAGTCTGGTAGGAGTGCCGGTTTAGTCGCCGACAACCTGAGCATGCAACAGGTTGTACTGGATTCCATGTTACCAGTAGAACTCATGCGAGCCTCATAAGTAACGTAGCATGATGCATATATATATATATATATATATATATATATATATATATATATATATAAACGCGAACATATATCGTTTTGTAATCAGGATGATCCAGGGATTGAAAATCTGCTCTTCATTTAGTACTTCAACATCCAGCAGTGAGATCAAACTGAATGAGAATTTATTATATGCTAACAGTTGAACATTCAAATTTTAAAACAACTCCAAACATTTGTGAACTTACAAGTTTTTCATTGAAATTAATTTAAAAATAATACCATATTGCTATAGTACCAATAAATGCTTTATTATTATTGCGCTCTTTACTTTTAGGTTGCAGGCCCGATCAGCCCTCCTCGTGTGCTAGGTAAAGAGTCCGCACGGAATGCAGCTTTTAAAATAGTATATATATATATATATATAAATATATATATATATATATATATATATATATATATATATATATATATGTATGTATGTATGTGTGTGTGTGTGTGTGTGTGTGTGCGTGCGTGTGTGTGTGTGTGTTATCATTTTATCTTTCAGATGTTTCAGTCATTTGACTGCAGCCGTGCTGGTGCACCATTTTGAAAGGTCAACGCCGAACAATTCGTCCCCAGTAATTATTATGCTTTAAAACCTGCTACTTATTTAATCCTTCTCCTTTGACGAATAGCTTAGTTAAGGGGATATAAACAAACTAGTCCCGGGATTTCACATGGTGGTGAGGGACAAACACAAAGACACACAATCATAGACTAACACATACACACACACATGCAGAAACACAAGCATACACTCACACACACACACACACACACACATACACACACACACATGCACACAAACACACACTTATAGGACCGGCTTCCGTCTTGCAAATCCACTCGCAAAGCTTCGGTCGGCCCGGCACTTCATTAGAAAATCTTTGTCCAAGTTGCCACGCAGTGAGACTGAACTCGGAACCACGCTGTTTTGAAACATACTTCCTATCACTACCAGCACACACACACACACTCACACACACACACTCACACACACACACACACACGAATTTATTCACGTAGCTTTAAACCGAGGGAAACCATTACAGCAGTTTTTTCGCCTCTAAAATGGTGTATTATTAGAAACTATAATCGACTCAACATCAAACAACATTGTTTTAATTTTCAACCAGGGATTTTACTCAACATACGTAAAAAACAAAACAAATCAAAAATAAAAATAATCTCTTTTGAAAGTGGCATTCACTGAAAGCATACATTCTAATCCACTAGTGTACCCTCGAAATTTTGCTTTCATGTAGATATTTTAAAATATACAACTCGCCAGTTACTTATATCATTATGACATATAGTCTTCACAATCAATAGTACTTTCATCTAAACGCTGTTGCAGTTTGGGTAATATTTCATTATTCCGGAAATGGGAATTGCATTCGTTATATTTATGTTATATTCGAGGCCATTATAGAATGAAGTAGTGGACCTACTATGGCACGCAGGAGTGGCTGTGTGGTAAGTAGCTTGCTTACCAACCACATGGTTCCGGGTTCAGTCCCACTGCGTGGCACTTTGGGCAAGTGTCTTCTACTATAGCCTCGGGCCGACCAAAGCCTTGTGAGTGGATTTGGCAGACGGAAACTGAAAGAAGCCCGTCGTATATATGTATATATATATGTATGTGTGTATATGTTGTGTATCTGTCCCCCCCCCCAACATCGCTTGACAACCGATGCTGGTGTGTTTAGGTCCCCTAAGCTTAGCGGTTCGGCAAAAAGAGACCGATAGAATAAGTACTAGGCTTACAAAGAATAAGTCCTGGCGTCAATTTGATTCGACTAAAGGAAGGCGGTGTTCGAGCATGGCCACAGTCAAATGACTGAAACAAGTAAAAGAAAATAAAGAAAAGAATATTCATGAGGTTGCCGTTTCGATTGCACTGAGTGAAATTTTCTATGGATGGGTACACGGAAACTATATAGAAGCCCGTCGGATAGATTGTGGTTGTAATTTGTATGTCTAGCCTAGTATTAGAGTGTATTGATAATTCTGGCTTAGAATTGTATAGTGCACACGTTTCTGTGGAATACTCAGCCGCTTACAGGGCAATTCAATGAGACTAATAATTCTGTTGACCGACTAACTGAACGCTCATGGTCATAAATTCTGACCGAGACCTATCCTCCCTACAATAAAATCAAGAGAATGAATAGCAACAAATAATAATGCATTCTAATACATACACAAGGCCTGAAATTTGGAGGATGGGTGGTTGTCAGTTACCCCGACCCCAGTGCTCAACTTATAAGTATTTCATCAACATTTAATGGATGAAAGGCAAAGTCGTCCTCAGCGAAATTTGAACTCAAAACCTAAAAACAGACGAAATACTCCTGCTACGGAGCAGAAGAAATACTCTTATAAATATAATCTTAAATCGAAATACATTTCTCTAGTTCTAGAAAAGAAAACCAATAATGGATAAATAATTAATCCTAATGGAAATTAATGTTCATTGACCATGTGACTGATATATAAAGCTTTCGTTGTAAAAAGCAAGTAAACTGGATAACGCAAGTTCGGAGGCCATGGAACTGTGCCTACCACCAGTATGGAGCGACGTGACATACATCACTAGAGGAGTGAAGTATGCCACGATAGAGGTCCGTTTCAAGTGGGAAGAAAGGCCAAGCAGGCTTCAACAGAATCTCGAAAAACAGCTGAGGTAGTACGCCTACCTACTTATCTTGGAAGGTGGACTTCCAAGATTAGGGTAGGAGACATTCCACCTGAGGTAGACACAGCTTGGCTGGTGGCAACCATAATGACGGGCTTGGAGGATAAAATAACTATTCTCCAAGCCACCACTTTTGAATTGCAAAATTAGCAGGAGCAGGGGCTCGAAATGCTCAGCCAAGCAGCCCCTACCGATTTAGAAATTATAATAGACACCATACAGGTGGCGGAAAGCAAGCTGCAAGTCATGGTCAAGGGGAGGAAACCTCGTTGCTACAAGTGTGACCAAAAAGGCCACATTAGGCCCGAGTGCTAACTTCCCTCCGAAAAAGCAACGATAACTCCACCTGTCGAGACACCAAAGGAAACGATAGCCAGCGAAGCTCACAGTGAGGAATCAACAAAAAGCAAAACAGTGGAGGAGGAGGAGATGAAAGAATCACAAGTGGAAGGATGGGAGAAAATCACCAGTAAAAAGAAAACTAACGAGCCATTCCAACCCCACTAACCCTACAACAAAAACAAAACAGAGTGCACAAGCACCTAAAAATCCTTAATGACCTCAGGTTGCAAAGAATGGATATTGTAATTTCCACAGAATCCAGACTGCGAGAAATTTATGACGCCATGCCTACCTGGAGGAGGTAGAGATGTCGCTTTACTGCTCATGAAAAATTTGGATTTAGAGACTAAAACAATCTTTATTGACCCGGAAGGCAGGTTGGTCGTCCTTGATGTGAGGTTCAGTAGTGGTAAGGCCTTCAGGCTGATAGCTGTCTGCGCTATTGCGGGAGCTGGACATTCTGACATTTTTCGAAGCCTAGAGAAATTTCTAGGTACGTCTCACACAATAGTAATGTTAGGTGACGTTAACGTAATCTGCGATGCAGGCATAAATTACGTTGTTTCGTCTACGGATAGGAGGGGAAACCCGTGCTCCAAAAGTCTGCTCAGTCAGTATCAGCTGGCAGATAGGTAAAAATTAGATGTCCCAGACACTCCATTGTGGATATTGACTAATAGTGATGGGTCAACAAGATCTTATTTAGACAGGATTATAAGTGGGGAGATAAACAAAAACCTAGTCAGATGTCCACAATTTTACTACGTCAGCTACAATGTTTAAAATTTGTGACCTGTAGGCTGGACTTAGGTCAGTTACGTAGACAGGGATCCGGCTACTGGAAACTCAATAAGTCTCTTTGGCTCATGTGCAAGTATCGGATTAGGCACTTAGTGTTGAGGGCATTATGTGGAGCTATTATTAACAACAAATGGTGGCATGCTCTCAAAAGAGCCATACAACCTGAGTTTATTAGATATTGCAAAGAGCTAGTGGTTCAGAAATCTAGAGTAGAAATAGCTTTAGTTAGGGCCCTAGGTGAAACACTGGAATCTAGCTCTGCACCCCGAGTTTGAGCTGCGAGATTGGCTTCTAACTAACACCTCGAGGATAAATACGAAGGATGAATGGTCGGGGCCAAGCACGTGCAATGGGACAAGAAGGAATCAGAGCTGCTGGATGAGCCCATGTGATAGAGACCCAACGTGGGAATAATGGAACAATAAGGTCGATGACGAATCAAGGGAACTAAGTAAACGGACCCGAGGAGATGTGTAAGGTCTTTCAGGATCATTTCGCCCTGCTTTTCGGGAGGGACGGCTGGTCAGAGTATTGGAGGGACCTTATAGACTTCCTCACTGGTGTGCCGCGTCTCTCGGGGCGAGAAGCAAAGTGCTGTGAAGGGCCGATCACAGCGCGGAGGTGGAGGAAGCTTTGTCAGACACTTAGCGGCTACTAGATGATTTCCCCTACGAGCTTTATTACAGTATGGCAGATTTGTTTGGGTATCTACTGGCATTCGTGTTAGTTAACTGGCAGCAGGATGGGTTTATTCCCAGGTCTCTGAGTCGGGGGTGGTGACGCCGCTTAGAAAGGGCCCAGACAAGGGGGATATTATAGATAATTTCCGACCCGTCATTCTGCTTAACGCAGAGTGGAAGATTTAAGCCAAGGTGTTAGCAAAAAGGTTGGCGCGCGTCGTGGGTGGACTCGTCAGGGAGGCACAAAATTGTGCTGTTCCTGGCAGATCCATACACGACAAACTCCACTTTATATGCTACACCTTAGAGTGGGTTAACGAGTTTCCTGGAAAGGGTGGGGTTCTGAACCAGTCTAAACGTTTGGACAGAGTTGACCATCAGTATCTCGTGTCGATCCTCGCTGCGGTCGCGCTTGGCCCCGTTTTCGTCGGGTGGATCATCGCTTTGTACAGCAACATCGAATCGATGGTCAACGCTGTCCAAACGTTTAGACTGGGCCAGAACCCCATCCTTTCCAGGAAACGCGCGATCTAGGTTGTGGAAAGACGGTTACGGTGTATGCGGATGACATCACCGTCATCGTGTCCGAGGGGGAATACATACAAAGGGTAGGCGAGGCCATTAAGGACTATGAGTCAGTGGCAGGAGCGAAAGTTAACCGAGATAAGTCAGTCGGTTTGCAATTTGGCACCAGGAGTGGCAAATCGATACCTCCCAACAACGTCGTAGGGTGTTGGATGGAGGGGCTGATTAAAATGCTATGTGTTACGTTTGGTCCAAACCTCCAGATAGAGATGAATTGGTTGAGGTGACGAGCAGGATAACCCACCTAACTCAGACCTGGTCTGAGCGGCGGCTATTTCTGAAAGAGAGGGTGGAGGTCACAGAGGTGTTTATCGCCTGTGATTACCTACCGCCTAACTGTCGTGCATGTCCCCTTTCATGGCTGATCAAGTTGGAGCGTATGTTCTTTCGCTTCTTGTAAGAGGGTAAAAATTCTCTTGTAAAGCGCTCTGTCTACTGAAAATACCCGCTATAGAGTGGGCTAGGGATGCCTTGGCTGTTGATGCATAAACATGCGCTGAGGCTGAGGCATCAGCGGCTCTACCTAGATGGTGAACAGGTGTAGTCTTCGTTTTCTAATTTTTGTGAATGAGAACCATTGATCAAGCGTAGACCAAAGTTGGGATCTTGTCAAGCAGAGTGTCGTCAGGCACTCTCGCTTTTCTCTCGCACGGGTAACGCCAGTAGCAGGGGTTCCACCTCGTTATTCTATAGAGGGTTGGTAGAGGCTAAGTGTGACGAGGGTATAGGGGACATTCTGGGCTTCTTCGATGGTCAACTAGCCGGCCTGACTCGAAGGACATTCGGGCCAGGACACTTGGATAACTTCCAAGGATCCCTGGTCTGGCAATGTTACCGAGGAGCCTTACCAGTTCGCGATAAACTCGCAAGTCATGTGCCCAAGATGCGAGCAGAACAGTGAAACCGCTCTGCACGCGATTGTGCAATGCCCCAAAATTTATGAAATGTGTGTTGTCACGGTTGGGAAGAGTACAGCTTCCTTCCGAGTCGATTTTAAAGATTGTTGTTCTTTCCTATTTTAACAAAGAATGCAAGGCTTGTTTTCTCGCTGTGCTTGCTATAGCGAAAGAAGTGGTATGGAAGACTCGCGTGAAAGGAAACATGACAGGCACCTTTATCTCCAACCTTGGGCGGGTTAATTTCCTCATTTTTCACCTAATGATGAAAATAAGTGTGGAAAGAAAATGCCTGTCACCTGATATATATGGGAAAATATGGAAGGCCGTTGCGAGTATGTTGAGAATGAATGAACCCGCATAGTGTATCCATAAAGTTATCAAAAGGCTACATTAGTAGCACGGGGCTTGCGGGGTAGAAGCAGAAACCTTACCTCACTTCATTGTATTTGTAATTCTTTGTTCATTCGTTTTATTAAAAATTTTAAGCTATTCGCTATCTTCGTGTAAAACCATGCTTTATATCGACCCCTTCCTCATTTGTATCGTCCCCCTCTATGTTTGGCCCCTTGTAGGTAAAGAAGAAACGAATGGGAACAGTTATTGTGAATTTGGCAATGAAGACAGTCGGAAAAGATAAGCTATGTGACTAGTTGAAGAGAACCGGATGACAAAGAACCAAATAATGCAAAACATCCTATCGGGTACGACTACGACTTGCATTATTAGCAAGTTGGCTTGCTGGGCTGGAGAAGTATATTTACTAAACCAATTTAGCAATTCGTATTTGCTCATATCTTCTACATGAAATATGTGACTGCTATAACGTGTAGAAAGAATGTGAAGGAACGAAAAGAAGCGTGCTCTGTTGAATGGCAAAGCGAAAGAAAGGATGTCATCGAAGCTGCTCAGTTCATGGGAAAAACCCTATACTTTGATGAGTCACTTGTCCGACATGACGTAGCAGATTCGAGAAGGCAAGAGGGGTCGTCCTAGGCTTGGGCATGTGAACCGTTTGTGAAAGCACTACGGGCCTGGTCAGTTCAGCTGGAACCTCTTTGGGATGTTGGACAGATCTGTTGACGAAGGTAGTGGGGAAGATCAAGAACTGCAAGAGCAAGACAGTCATTGTAAAGGTCGAAGTTAAAAATGGTGTATACTTTTCTCTGGTCGGCAACTTTCTAGGTAGGGACTTGTGTTGCGAAGAAGAAATATTCTGATAAATCTAATTCTAAATGACACTGCACGAAATCAGAATACTGTTTCCTCGTTTTATAAAAGAAAACCAATAATGGACCAATTAATTCTAATGAGAAATAATATTCATGGATCACGTAATTGATTTAAAGCATGCTGCACTTTTACTGTATATAAACTAGTGGGTGAACAGTTGGTGTGAAGTGAGGTGACCCGTAAATGGACCTAGTAAATGGCAAATTTGTCCTTGAATTCACAAGTCTGCATTTTTTTAAATGAAGTAAATGATGGTTGTCTACTTATAGGTGATTCCGAACCAGTTTTTTAATGCTGACTTCAAATGTTTTTAGTTTTTGCCCATAACGTACAGACTTTGCACAAATGTCTGCCAAAGATATGATTTGTCTTGCCATTCATTCCCTTTTGTGCCAGACATTTTAGATAAAAGTATGATGACATTAAGAATAAATGATTAGAACAATAATAAGAAAGATATGATTAGTATGTACGCCTACGCATTGGCTAAACATTTTTAATGCACTCACCATGATTTTAAAGTAGTTTTACTCCTTTTAACACTCCCTTTTCTTTGATTTCCTTGCAGGTTTTGGATGTTGCTTGCACGCCATCATGTTCACATTCTACCCTCACTTCCGGTACCTCTGCTCCATGTTTTTAATGTTCTGGTGAAATCTCTCACCGTGCTCTTGCTAAGGTACCCCGAGAATTAGTCGACGTGTGAGTGAAGAAAGTGCATTCATGTTGCACCCAAGATTTCTGAAGTTTTGCAGCATGGTATCAAGTATGACTTTGTAATTTGAACAACTATACTATTGTTTCCCAAAAAGTTATTAAGACACCTGAAGTTCTCACATGCCTGTTTTTGAGATTCATTCATAGATTTCTCATAATCTGGACCAACAAATATTCTTGCTTTAATTTTCTCCCTGGTTATATTTGGGAATATTTGGAGACACTGCAAACATGGTCTATTTGCAGGCAAAGACTTAAAAAACTTTCATAAAATTTAGATTGGTATGCAAAGGTGGTAGTAGTACTTTTGATGGTTCAGCCAAGGACTTGTGCAGAATATTCTTGGTTCCAGCTAACAAACCTCTCCTTTGTGGCCAGTTTTTAACCATCCAGTTTCTTTAGCTCTGCTGCCCCATTCATATACGAACCATGGCATTCTTGTGTAGACTTCCTACTGACCTAAATTCCTACTGGCCTAAAAGCATGCCTATAATTTTGAAATCTCCACACACTTGCCAGTGGTATTCTGCATACTTTATATTTAAAAAGTTGTTTTACATCTTCACGTCTCTTGTAGAATGTGCCACTGGAATGGATGAATACTTATTTCTATTGTGTTTTCAAACTCTTTTTGGGAGAATCAATGAATAGCCTCCATTCTGAGTGATTGCTCTAAATATCAAAATAACTTAGCAGGTTTGGAACAATATAGCAAAAAACCAGATTGATACTCAGCAAAGAGTGGTAACAACTCATGTTCCCTGTTACGATACCAAAGAGGTTCCCAGTAGCAAAACCTTTTTTCATTTTTAGCTAAGATCTAAGACTTTCTGCTGCATCCTTTGGAAGGTACAAATCCCTTAGCAAATCATTGAGCTCTTCCTAAGTAGATAACTGAACTTTTGATTTTGTCAGGAGTGTAGTCATCACCTTCTTCACATTTGTCTTCTTCATCACTATCTGATGTGACATTCTTCAAAGCAAGTTGGGGGTGGAGGAACTCGAATGTCAACCCCACGTGCAATATGCTGTATAACCGAGGGAACACTATGATACAATATCTCATGCTTATCTTTTGCACTGTACCCTTCAACTTTAATAATGCAGAAATAATAATCATTAGCGTGGTTACTCAGTACTCACTACACCATTGGTATTCCAAAAGGCATTTCTTTTTTCTTACCGGCTTTCCAGAGTTTCAGCCCTTACACACAAATATGACATAATTTGTGCGTAGCCCAAGGTTTTCACAGAGTTAATAACAAAATAAGCGAAGTATAGATGTTTTTACAAGATCAGTTATATTTTGTCTCTGCTTAGTGACGACATATGTCACAAATGTAGCAAAATATGTCTGGATTGTTTACGTACTTACGTACTTATATGTTTATAAGTAAATATCACTAACCATAAAAACAATACTAAAGTATCAGACAGCAATTATGCTCATAGCTATTCAAGGTCACGTTGTCTGTCAGAGTTGCCAACAACTGTTTGATAAACTTTATTTTGGCTGCAATTTTACTTCTACCAATATTAGGTCAGCATTGGTTTATAGCAATCGATTTTGTTGAGCAAAATAAATCAGATAATCACTGTCATCCGATTCTCTAATACCATAATACAGAAAGAGAACAAAGCTTTATTATTGAAAATTTAGACGTGATGGAGAAAAACTAATAACAGATTTGAAATCAGCGTAAAACCTTGCTTTAGAAAGTTATGTAGACATTTAAACATCAAAGATCATGTAGACTTGCGTTATGACCAAGTGACAGTAACTCTTAGGTTGCTGACTCTCTTTGCAATTAAAAGATGTCATTTAGAAAATGTTATTGTATTGCTTGGCATATTTTCTGAAATCTCCCCCCCCCCCCCCCACATCTCTCTGGCCTTCAAGTAATTCCCTCATTTCTGGTGGTAAGTCAGGTAACTATGCTACATTGACTTTTCCATTCATACAGTAGAAGTAGGCACGTTCTCCTCGAAATTTGAACGCTCTACAATGGGGGCATATTTGATTCATTTCTCCAGAAGAGACATCAATATCGTGATGGTTGTGGAGTCGACGGTTCGGTTTCGAAGTCATTGACCTCCTATCTAAGTCAACTCTGTTTTTTCATTTTCATTCAAACGAACTTGTCTCATTCGATCTTGCCCTAGTCTTCCAGCACTTTGGTCATAATATTCGGTTAAACGTCGGATTTTTCTTTAGTTCTTTGTTCTTTAGTTTCAAGTTTTAATCACTCCTTTTTTTTATTCAGACGTCTTTCTCTGTTTAGTTGATACCTCTCCCTTTTGCGCTCGGATATCGGAAGGTTTGAACCAGTCCTTTTTGGTGGCTTCTGGGAAAAATATAAAAATCTCAAACTATAGGAAGAATTTCTTTCAGTCCACGGCACTCCAAAAGTTATATAAATGATTAAGGAAAGAAAAAAAAAAAAGACGGATGGTCGTAGTTGCGCTGACTCCTTGAAGCGTCCTTGCCGCAAATCGACATTTTCAAGTTGACTTCTTTTTTCTTGAGAAGGAAATGACCATTGGCAATCCTTATCATTTTAAGGAAAGGGCAGGAAAAGAGACAGCTTTGAGTTTTAGTATAATATAAATATTTGCTCATATATTTCATATAAAAATGTGCTACTGCCCATAACATGTAGGAAAAATTGCAGGAGCGAAATGAAGAGAGACCGACCTGGTGGTCAATGGTATAGTGTAAGATTGGAGAGTCGCCGAAGCTGGAGCGTCCATTGGAAGGGCTCTGCAAATAAAGGATGTAATTTAAATTTTTCAAATTTTCTCCATAAAGAGGGTCTTTTCATGCTTGAAATGACTAAACGTTTGTTCTCGTCTCACAAATACCTTATTAGCTTATGTCAGAAGTAAATGTCAAAAAGTACTTTCAACAGGAATTGCAGCTACGTTGATGCCGGGCGGACGGAAGTTTCATTCCCAATTCACCTTTGTTGCAGAAATCTGTGTTCGTTCAATAGCTTCAAAGCAATCTCTTATTGATATTTCATCCTAAACGGTAAGTTTTGTTTCTCTGACATATATACGAGGAGTTGGATTTCTTATCAATGCCACAGACTGAATTTTCCTGAATTGATATTGTTATCTTGAATTGGGAATGAACCTTTCGTCCGCCCGGCATCAACGAAGCTGCAATTCCTGTTGAAAGTACTTTTTGACATTTACCTCCGACATAAGCTAATAAGGTATTTGTGAAGAAAATTGTTCCAGTTTCTCCTGGTGCTTCAATGAAAATGAGTGAGGAATTCATGTTTAACATCCCACATGATTATAAACGGCCCTTCAATATGCAGTGACTTTCTTTACGCAACAATATTTCGCTGTTAATCAATGACGTAGTTAAATTTATGAAAACAATTCGTGATGTTTTCATTATCGTGAGGAAGAGGTAAATTGAAATCTATTTTTTTTATTTCAGTGTTTCTTGTACATACTTCAGTGATCTTTCATGATGCTTTTGTTGACATAATAGGCGAAGATCGTTCCTCTGTTGCTGTCCTTTGGATGTCTCCCATAGAGCTAATTGATCTGACGAATCTCCATGTGAGGATCACGATGAATGTCCCTCATTTCCTCAGGAAGCCTTATTGTTGGTGCGTCTTGCATAGTATTGATCCAAATCTGGTCACCTTCAAGAGTTTATACAATACAATACAGTTCTCCTGCCTATGTTGTGATAACATAAACACTACCAAGTGTTTCTCTCTTGAAAACGTTCGAATAGCTTTCAACTTGTTTCCAGCATTCTTTGCCATTCTTTGTTACTACTGTTCCAGATGAAATACATGGGAACTTCAGTATAGTCATCATTGATGCACAATGAAAAGAATTCCGTCAATATTGTTCTCATATGTCGTTTATTGACAGCCATACCCTCATAATTTCTGAACAGTATTCTTTGTGTGTCTGGTAGGTGAACTTAGTTTCACAAATGCAGGTGCTCTTTTATGAATCGAAAATCTTAAAATGAATGCAATTGCTTCGGATGGTCCAATTAGACATTGATTAATTTCGTTGTCATTGTTTATTTGAACAGCAACTTGGTCATTTCCTTTTAGTATGTACCAGATCGACCTCACTGAGACGACGATTTCAGAGAGTTACAGTGGCATTTTAATGCTCTTGAGAGTTTCATTATAAGGTACAGTCCATTTGTTGCTGATTGTGTTTTCATTCTTATGAGATTCAACTCCTCCCATTGCAACTGTTCTTCGTTTATAAAGAGGATAAGTATCTTCTCCACAGACAGTACTTTGCAAGTATCCTTTGCAAGTATCCTTTGCGAAATCTCTTGGAGTATGATCCATTCTTACAGCATGGAGAATCTGCATTACAATATGGACCATGAACTATGAGCAGTGGCTAAATCATGTTCCTTATCTGCTGATCGATCTGGAATTTCTTTTTGTACATAGTCATCAATCTCATTTGGTCTTATATTTTTTTAGCAACCAAAAAAATGCATGCAAGTGTGGCAATTCACGTTTTTGATATTCAACGTTATGAGTATGTGCTTTGATTTCACCTCAGTTTTATCTTGACAATGAAGTCCATAAACATGTCTCTTAATTTGGAAAGCACTTGCAATAAAATTTAGCCTATCAGATACCACCTGTCCAAGAAAAAGATTTTGAATAATCGCAGGCCATTTGGAAAGACACCAAAGTGTAATGAATTACGATGGTATTGCTGTTAGAAGTTCAAATATTGCAACATTCCTAAATATTTTCCCCGGCGTAATAACGATTCTGCCAGCTCACCGCCTAAGAACAACTAATAATACTCCTTTCTACTATAGGCACAAAGCAGGAAATTTCAAGGGAGCGGATAGTCGATTGCATCGAACCAGCGCTCGATTCGTACTTATTTTATCAGCCTTAGAAAAATGAATAGCAAAGTCGAGCCAAGCAGAATTTCAACTGAGTACTTAAATTCTGACAAAATGTCGCTAATAATTTCGCCCAACGTACAAACGATTCTGCTAGCTTGCCGCCTATGGTACAAGGAATGAGTCTAGTAGATCGAACCCAGCGTTTAACTGGTATGTATTTTAACAATCCTGAAAGACAGCGTTAAGTTTGGCAGAAATTGAATTGTGAACGTAAAGACGTACGTAATGCCGCTAACCATTTAACCCGGCGCTATAACGGCTCTGTGATCTTGCCCTCTAAAAATAAGCAACACTAGTAATATCCCTTTCGTTGTCTTAATTCAGTCAAATCCAAATTACACTGGCTTCTAAGATTTACAGTTCCTTTCAAAGATATTATTCAATTTTGTTGCAATCGAATAAATACAAATGAAATCTAATTATAATTCTAAGGACGTTTTAGTTAACGAATTTTAATTTTCGTTTAATAAATTTACTATCTTAATTGTTCTTCTATTATATATTGCATTCATCTGTAACTCTAAGGGATATGAACTTTTTCTCTGTTTTGAATGTCTTCCTCTTAAAATTTTTATCCTCGAGTTTTATATCGTTGACATAAAAAATACAGAAATGTTTGAAGTATTAAGATTGTAAAAAATAAAGCCAACAAAATTTAAGAGTAACTAAAGGGAATACAAAGAAATATTAGAATCTAGTATAAAAAAGATAAAATCAATAAATTTCTGCACAATTAATCATCCTTCTACGATCGATTAAATTTGGAACACAGGCAACTAAATAGTTCGTGATGTTTTTTCTTCCATTTCTTTCATTTGTATCTCATGAAAGAGAAAAATTGAACATTTAACTGATGTAACGTCTGTATACATAAGCAGAGAATGCTGCGTGTGTGTGTATATATATATATCATATAATTATATGCATGCAAATATATATCATAAGTATGCATACATATATCATATAGGTATATATATGCATATATATCTTGTAAGTATATATATATATGTATAGGTATATATATATGCATATATATGTGCATATATATATGCATATACACACATATGTATCATATAAGTATATATATATATATATATATATATATATATTTTGTCACCTATATATATATTTTTTTTTTTCTCACCTATATATATATATATATATATATATATATATATATATATATATATATATATATATATATATATATATATACACGCAAATATGCATATATATAGATCCCTAGCGGTGTCTACGATGCATATTCAATTACTCGATCCGATGAACTACTTGCCCATATAAATTAGAATAAAAAACAGTGATAAGGTCATTTAATTGCAGCGTCAACAGAGCTTCCTTGTATCCAGTTTTGCTCACGAGGAATAGGGTGAACTGTAGCTAGACGTGTGTCCACAATACTACACTATGGGATTGAACGCAAACCTTCTGATGGCACACTTTGTTAAGTTTCGGTCATGCTGCATCTACAGGAAGAATATGCTAATAGTTTTATAGGCTATTCACAGACGTGTGTGTGTACACGTGAATGCATATATACATGTATACATATATATATATATATATATATATATATATATATATATATATATATATATATATATATATATATGTGTGTGTGTGTGTGTGTGTGTGTGTGTGTGTGTGTGTATTAATATATTCATAAGTATAGAGCGCGGTGAGCTGGCAGAATTGTTACCGCTACGGGCAAAATGCTTAGCAGCATTTCACACGTCTTTACGTTCTCAGTTCAAATTTCGCCGAGGTCGACTTTGCTTTTCCTCCTACAGTGGCCGATAGATAATTACCAGTTGAACACTGGGATGGATGTAATCGATTTAACCTCTCCTCCGAAAATTCTGGCATTGTGCCAAAATTTGAGATATATATATATATATATATATAGACAAAATTAAGGGTTCAGCAACAGGTTGCTTCACCACATACCGAAGTTCAGAAATAGCAGCTAAAAATGCTGAAACTCCAACAGATAGCAGTTACCCGTAACTCACATAGGCAAAACAAGAAGAAAAGTAACGAACTGAACTAGCCATAGTTAATCATAGACACGTTTCTGGTTTAGGAGCATAAAAACTCTTCATTACCTCATCGGTATGATATTCCTGTTTCAGCAGGAGTTTCAGCATTTTTAGCTGCTATTTCTGAACTTCGGTATGTGGTGAAGCAACCTGTTGCTGAACCCTTAATTTTGTTTATAAACGTATAAGAACTTTTAAATAAGTTCCACACCGATAATGGTGCTTACATACCGAAGGGCTTGGTAAAAATTATTAATTATTAATTTATTAATAAATTGATAATCCTTTACCCTTTTAATTGTAATAATTAATTATTCACTCCCGGATAGTAAACCACAGATTTTCTGCGGTATCGCGTGCGACGCACATGGTAATCCGTGAGGGAAGATGATGGGCTGGCTGGTCTATGTAGATTTGGAGATACTTTCAAAATGTGTCGACTGCAATGATGGCGCTAGATCATGCATGCACATTTGCCAGTATCGTCGAGTTTACAACAGGAATATCATACCGATGAGGTAATGAAGAGTTTTTATGCTCCTAAACCAGAAACATGTCTATGATTAACTATGGCTAGTTTAGTTCGTTATTTTTCTTCTTGTTTTGCCTATGTGAGTTACGGGTAACTGTTGGAGTTTCAGCATTTTTAGCTGCTATTTCTGAACTTCGGTATGTGGTGAAGCAACCTGTTGCTGAACCCTTAATTTTGTTTATAAACGTATAAGAACTTTTAAATAAGTTCCACACCGATAATGGTGCTTACATACCGAAGGGCTTGGTAAAAATTATTGATTATTAATTTATTAAGAAATTGATAATCCTTTACCCTTTTAATTGTAATATATATATATATATATATATATATATATATATATATATATAAATGTGTGTGCGTGTGTGCGTGTGTGCGTGATATTCCTTCGTTAACTGAAATGCTCACGATTACAAAAACATGAATTTATTTTTTATGTACTCAGAATAATATTTAGATAGCGAGGAGTTGAACTTGTTAGAAAAAGGGAGTGAAAAATACGAAGTTAGGAAACCTGTTTTAATATTACTTCCTATACATAGCTTACTCGTCCATGCCTGCTTCGTGCCAACTCAGTCACACGTCTAAAATCTAAATTAAAAATCGCTATTAAATTAATGTCGTTCTTCTAGAAGTTTCCATGGTTATGTTCAGTCCATTAAGCAAATTGATAATGGTTATAGAAATTAGTTAATCAAATCAATCTAAATTGCATTGGTACTTAAATCTGAAAGCAATAACGATCTTCTGTTTAAGGTTTATAGGTCAAGAAATGTTCGGCTTGTTGAAGTCAAATAGGGATTATAGAGTCATAAATTTGAATATACTTGGCACATACGCGGTCATAATGTATAGGTATTCTATTATAACGACTCAATCCCATGGTGAATATATCTGTCCCCATAGCGGTGATATTTGTATGAAGGCTTTACCTCTATGACAAATATAGTAAGTACATTATCTTATTGGCTCGTCCCTTGGACAGAATCTTCTAAATTCATGAGATTTTTTGTACAAAAGTTGATAGATATAACGCAAGATACCCAATATAATGTATATGTTTTATATAATACTGGTGAGATTCTTGGAAGTTCCACAGAACGAAAAAAATTAAGAGGAGCTATTTAAGAAAGAAAGGATGATTTGCATTTTTATTTTTATTTTGCTACCCTCTACTAAGTACTTTATATTTTTCTCTTTCTCTCTACCTCTTCAACAAACCTTTTAATCATGTAATTCCCGTGTTCATGTCTTTAAAATTTCTCTTTTCCTCTCCACTTCTCACTTCCACTAACTCTCTCTCTATCTCTCGCTTAAAGTAACTGCCTCTCCTACTTATCTCTCTTCTCATGCCTTTCTCTAAATTCACCACCAGAGCATCATCCTCTGCTAAATATTGTATCCTAAACATATCTCTTTCTCTTTACTTTTCCCTTAGCACTCTTCAGCACGTCGTTAACATTTCTCTCTCCCTCTTTTCTCTCACTGTCATTTCTCTCTTCTTCGTCTCTCCCTTCAGCTAACCATGTGACACATTTGACCTTATTATACCTCTCTCCCTAATTCTTCCTCACTTCTTTTTTTCTCTTCTCACACACACACTCATTTACTTCACCTCTCACTCACTCCACTTCCACCTCTCTCTAACTGACTAATGTATAACAGGTGAACGAACAAGCAGATTATTATATAGATTTTGTATTAAGTTATGTGGTCGAACTTCAGATAGTTGTGATGTACAAAATTTAGTATATCTAGCATTATATTATTTAAACAGCGCAACTCTCAGATGAGTGATACTCGAAAGTAAATCGCTATCAAAACAAATTGTTGATTCTGATATATACTTGTTTATCCAAATTTAAAAAGTGAAGTAAATTTAAAAGGTGTTTTATTAGCTAAAGAATGTCTACATATGTGTTGTTGTGGCACATCTTATTGGATATAAGATGTCTATTTGTTCATCGATATATATTATAAGGCTCAAAACTATATAAAAAGGAATTTTAGTTTTGAATTTAATCTATTTACTGAAACTTAATCCTTTCGCATTTCAAAGCTAGTATTTTCGCTCTCGTGGTTTAGTTTCTTGTCAACCGTTAAGAAAATGCTCTAAAATCGTTGGTATTCCGAATTAGAGCATATCCACTTTCTGATGAGATTTGAAAGACTTCATATTTCTGTTTTTTTTTCTGTTTTATTTAAAGTGGTAGTATGTGTATTGGAGGGATATTTGCAAGTTACAATTGATTACTCGTTAAGACGGGAGTTTTGTTCAGAGAAATGAAATTGATATAGAGGTTTAAGAAACTGCAAAGGTTAAATCAGCAACAACTCACCAAATCTATTTCAAACGTGTCAGTTCAACTTTCTACATTAATACCCCAATTGAAAAGTACTTCACTAACAGTAAAAACATCTTTCTTTTTAAAACATGTTCACTCGTTCTGCGCGATTGTTTGACGTACCAGACACAACAGCCTAAGTATGGCAAGTAGGATACGCGACTAAACTATTTTCCATGTAATTCAAATGTGTAGGCATGTTTCGAGATATAGTGACGTTCATACTTGCGTTCATGTTTAATACCAGGCAAAAAACAATTCAACAAATAAATAAGATCGAAAAAATATATACCAAGACGAATTTAATATTGGTTCAATATCAGCAAATAAATACTTGCAGGAGGAGCTCCAGCATTGACCCCGACCGTTCTTTCTAGTTCTTTAACTACGGTTGTGTGCCTAAATTTGCATTATGGACAAATTTTGTCTTGTCCTTCTTCGCACAGTATGTGCTTATCCATGCGAATCATGTATATGTATTTTAGTTATATATAAGCATTCAAAGTTCCTCACTTAAAAAGCATCCGACATCATTTTGAAAACATACTCTGAGCACATTTCGTTTTCCTATTAGAAGCATCACTAGAAACCACTGAAAAAATGAATTAATAAAAGAATATAAGAATTCATTGACAAAACGGGAACAATTTCAGTATTCATAAACAATTAGAAGAAAAGCATCAATTTCCAAAACATTGTTTAATAATTCAGTAAACGAATTCCATAATAAATTATTAGGAGGAGAGTATTTTCATTATATCAATAAAATGATTGAGAGATTTATGGGCTTTGTCCTTAGAAGTTTATTAACGAATATTTAATGATGTCTGCTTAGACTGTGTCTGAGAGAGAAGTGACAGTATCCCTTCACGTGTAGTTCATTGCAAAGAGGCAAGTTAACTTGCTTTCGTATATTTCGATATATTCATATATGTATATAATAAAATTTCAGTTCGATCCCACCAGAAATTACTTAAATCTATACTAAAACATGTAGACACATACTTGAAAGCATATATATATATATATATATATATATATATATATATATATATATATATATATATATATATATATATATATATATATATATATATATATATATATATATATATATATATATATATATATATATATATATATATATATATATATATATATATATATATATATATATATATATATATATATATATACGTATGTATGTATGTATGTATATGTATGTATGTATGTATTCAGATATGTGTGTTTAGTTATGTATATGTATATATATTTCGTTATGTGTTTTAGTTATATATATGTGTGTGTGTGTGAGTGTGTGTCTGCGTGTATGTGTATGTCTCCCTCTTTATATGTGTATTCTTAAACATGCTTTAATTATTAAATCGCAGTCACGCTCGGCCACTAGTTTAAAATACGTTGTAGTCGATCAAATCGATCCATGAACTTCTTTTAAGTTTGGTACTTATTCCTTGATCGTTATACCGTTGAGTTACAGGGACGTAAACAAAAGACACAGATTGAATTTGGCTAATAAAAATATGGGAACTCACACACATACACATGTACACAGAGAGGCACATATATATCTAAATATTTATAAATAGTTGGGATTGCATACAGATATACAAGGGCATATACTCCGACTCATATGATAGGGAACAGTTTCATCCAGATAGCATCTTGATGTCTGTAAACTCGAGTTCAACCTTCTCAAATTTATAATATCGACATTAGCAGGAATAATGACGTACGTAGATTTTCTTTAATATCAATGCAAACGCCAGATTATCTACTTTTAAATAGTAGTATCCCAGTCTCCATTCGTTATTCCACATATTTCACCTGGTCACCTGCTTTGCCAAATAAACATACACAGTGCTTTAAGAAAATAACCATACCTTTGTTCACTCTAGATTTGTTGATCTATCTTTCAAAGATTCAACACGTGTGAAACACTGAAGGAGTATTCATTATATCACAAATTATCTCTTGATAAATCTAAATTCTTCAATAGGGACACGCTGCGCTTTTCATTCACTTGCGTAAATAAAAGATATATAAATGCGTGCGTACATACTTACATACGTACGTATAAATATATCCATGTATGTTTGAACGCATATATGCATACAGATATGTAAGGGTGCGGTTGTATGCATATATATATATATATATATATATATATATATATATATATATATGTATTAATATATATATATATATATATATATATATATATATATATATATATATATATATATATATATATATATATATATATATTTGATGATTGCGTCGTCTTTACTGAAGAAGGCCATCTCTTCAAGTAACAAATACTGCAATGAGATCTTTTTTGACTAGCAAGTCCTCCTCTTGACAAACAAACTCTACTACAGATCTTACAAATATTTTTAAGCAGAAAATGTCTGGGATTCTAGTTAAGTCCTGTCTACGAAGTGCTCGTTTCAAGATAGATTGTTCAATTCTTCTAGCTTCAAATGCTTTACATCTATTGTAGATCATCTCTTTCCAAATCGATCTGTCTTGCGACATTTGCTCCCAATCTTCAACTTTCACATTAACAGCCTTAAGGTTGCTTTTGGCAGCATCCCTAAAACGTTTCTGGGTTTTATGTCTCGAACGTTTGTCACGCTACAACTCCCCGTAAAAAACTGCTTTGGCAACCTGTTATCCTGCATCCTAGCACGGTGCCCAACCCAACGCATATGAGGATCATTTCAATACTGATGTGTTAGCTTGCTGAAGAACAACGGTTTCTGGTGTTAAAGACTTCCATTTCATGTCTAGTATCATCCTTAGGCATGTCTGATGGAATCTTTCTAAAGCATTGACGTGGCGCCCATATGTCGCCCAGATCTCAGAAGAGTACAGATGGACCGTTAAAATGAAAGATTCATAGATACCAAGCTTGGTCTTGAAGGCGATACCTCTATCAGACCACACAAGATTTTCAAGACTTCCAAATGCTTTGCTGGATTTTTCAATTCGCAGGTTTTTCTAGAATCAAGGGATCCATCTCTAGAGAGAGTACTGCCAAGGTAGATGTACGAGTCAGCCACGTCTAATCTTGTACTCTGCAAAGTGTATCTAGCACTTGTTTTCTGTCAATTGATCTTCATCACTCAACCGAGTTTCAGAGAGTGCAGCAATGTCGATGTTATACCGAGCCAACTCCTTGGCTATTAGACCAGTTCGCTGTTCAGGGTTACTTGTCCCTTCATGATCAAGAAGTGTCCTCACATTCCATACACCTACTCATAATCTATATTTCTTGCTTGCATGTTTTGTCTTAGTATTCCTCCTGCTGTAGTGAACAGCATTCAGCTGCAGGATAGAACAGGCATTTGTTTGGGTCACCTTTTCTAGACCTTTCCCAGATTTCTGGGTGAGCACTGCTACTCTAGAGAGGGTTGCTCAGACGCTCTCGACATCGCTGAAGCATGCTGCTATTCTTTCAACAATGGAGCGACGTTAGATGGGCCCTGAGCCGCCCACGTGCAGATTCTTGACTATGTGATCTCAGCCCGTTAAGCCTACACATGTCGCCACTATTCCATCGCCCTGGGGCTTGAAGAGATGTCTGTACATTTAAATATCAATGCCACACGCTTTAACGACACATACTGCATCCACTCCTCCCCCAAAATGTGATATCCAGTGACTGGGTGATTATGGAGGACGCATGTTTTATTATTCGGGAGCTTAACTTCTCCAGTGGTTTTATATCAGAGTGTCCTCCCAGTTTTTGCCCAACCAAAGGCTAACTTCAAGACTGCAGTGAAGGATTTGAATTCGAAGTTACCTTCTCCTAGGCAGATTGCCTTCCCCACAGCTTTATTAAACCTAGGAGCTCCATCTACCCCTTTAAATACATCCACAAATCAAATAGAATAAAAAAAGTAAATATACAAATATATATATATATATATATATATATATATATATATATATATATATATATATATATATATATATATATATATATATATATATATATATATATAATATCCGTTCCCTCAAAGCTGTAGAAAAAAAAACAAAAAATAAAGAAAGGGAAATAAACACACATATATTCAAGAATTAAAAATGTAAATAAATATATATAGATATATACACTCACGCATACGCCCAACACTCACCCACATCCACAATTCAGCCAACTATATACATATGTACATAACATATGTACATATAATAACTGGATGGCCGTTGACTCTTAAGAGTTTCTTCGCCCTTTTATATATATATGCATGTAGGTATATATGGATAATAGTTCATTCAATGCAGTGTCCTCTAAATTAACAAGTAGTTCTCCAAAATATGCTTGTTTAAGTATTCTAGCAAATATCATAGCAAACTCTTTGAAACCAGTTATAATAGATTCTACGAAAAATCGAAACTGAAATGCGTAATTTGCTTAGACTTACAGATCTCTATTTTAAGGACTATCCAAACCTCCCCCTTGAAATTTTTAAATGAATATTATTTTTTAATAAAGTGAAACATACCAGAGATACTAGCATAATTTGAAATAAATATTATCAGTGGTGACTTCGTTGGTATGGCTCTGCGGTAAGCTTTAGAATATACCCACGTGATCCTTACTTTCTCTAACACACTAAATACGTATGTACACGAGAGACTACCATTGAGTTTGTTTAAGAGGGAGATTAAGGTGGTTCAGATAAATCAACACAATGCCTGAGATTTTCGTAAATTTTTAAGCCGTCTTAGAATGCTTGGTATTATTCTAAATATATTTACGGAGTGTGTGCTATTAGGCAAATAAAGGAATTAAAGATAAATTTGACGTAAGAAATTAGAAAAATTACACAAATTCCGAATCAAATGTGTAAATTTAATTTATCGCCTAGTAGAAAAGCGCCTGGTGGGTGGTCTTTCTGCTAGTAAGATAAATGAAACGTTACATATGTAATGAATTTGAAAATGACACCATAATTTGATGATGATGGAGGAACAACATTTCTAGTTGGGTTTCCTATAGTTGAATAGCGAAGAAAAGTATTGAATGGGGATTAAAAAGAAAGAAAAAAAAACTCTAAGAAAATATAGACACAAAGGCAACATAGAATTGAATTTTCGAAGTATCTTTTATCGCTCACTTGTTTCAGTCATTTGACTGCGGCCATGCTGTGTCACCGCCTTGTAGGGTTTTAGTCGAATAAATCGACCACAGGACTAATTTTTCAAAGCAAATTATACTTATTCTAACAGTTCTTTTGCTAAATTGCTAAGTTGCGCGGACGTAAACACACCAGCACCAGTTACAAAGCGGTGGTGAGGAACAAACACAAACACAAAGAAACTTGCCTGACGTACCACTCTGTGAGATTGAACCCGGAACCATGTGCTTGAGAAGCAAGCTTCTTACCACACAACCACGCCCGCGCCTTTATATAGATAAAAAGAACTTATTTTAACTTGTTTCAATTTGAAATGTGTTAAATGTGTCCTGTTATAAACATGGGGTATCGATTATGCATTATGTACATTAAAAGTAAATCACTTGAAAATTAATTTAAAAAAAATCTCATGACCGAAAATATATTGATGCAATAAATTAGTATTTGGATAAGTAATTTACTAAATATCATATCTCTAAAAATGTTAGCATCATAACTAACGATAAAATGTAGACACTTAATGATTATTACGTAATATGCGTCTATTAATTTTATGTTTTCTATTTAAATCAACAGTAATAGTTTAGCCGATTTTTTTTTCCTAAATGCCACTCAAGCTGTAACGAAAATCGCTTTTCGAGAATCTTACCCATAAATAACTTAAAAAACTAACATAAATTCACATTGATATAACGCATGCAGAGTCGTAAAAGGACGCATTATTTTTAGTTGCCATAATATTCTACATCGCAACAATTTTCTCTCCCTGGTGAAGGAATTGGTTTAATAATGAAGCATCTAAACCGATGTTTCAATATCGAATAATCAGAGGCATATAAACGTATCAAAATTTACGACGTTTACTAAGTAATTTGTCTTGCCACACATCTCCACTGACTATTTTAAATTTTAAGTTTTCTCTATTGAAGGTCTGACATGTAGTTACAGTAAATTTCATTCAAGCTTCTACTACACATTTTCAAACAAAGGAAATTAATGTTTGGCGTTTTGGTACGTCTAGTATTTTTGCAGTTGTTCCATACTATTTGTATTTTCCTTACTAACGATGATAGATTAATGGTTAATTTTACGTACATCTTAAAATTAATATATTCTAAAAAATGTATTGTTACTCATTTTCTGTATTTCTACTTCTATTTCTCCCTGTCTTTCTCACTCAATCTCTCCCTCTTGTTTCTCGCTATATATATATATATATATATATATATATATATATATATATATATATATATATATATATATGCGTGTGTGTGTGTGTGTGTGTGTGTGTATGTGTTAATAAGTATGAAAATGGTGAGATTCAATGGATATAAATGAATTTATTAATTAACATTCTCTACAATTGTTTCGCTACATACACAATTTAAAATACAAACCGTATACAATAATAATATAAGTTTGCATTTTGATTATCCTGAGTGGAAGATCTTCAGAGCAAAACGGACATTGCAAAGTTTACATTTTGATCAGTTGAAATATTCCAACAGACTAAGCAGATGAAAGCGTGTTCATTTTATGTGTGTGTGTACGTCTGTGTGTACGCTTGCGCTAATATTTTAATTTTATTTAAATACAATAATAATAATAATAATAATAATAATAATAATAATGAATTAAGGTATATAAGAATAAAAATAAAAGATAAGAATAAAGATTAATAATAAATAACGAAAATAATGAAATAATACAAATAAAATAAAATAAAATAAAAAGGAAATAAAAGTTTTTTTACAAAACATAGATGTCCATGCTCCGATTTGGTTTATGTGTGAGTGTATGTTCATGTTTCTATATGTGTTTATAAACGTATGTTTACTGCCTAAGCTAATCTGTGTGTATGTATGTGTGTCGGCATAAGGTTATTGAATACAAGTATGGATGACATCGTTTAGGTATGAGTGTGTGTGAGCGTGTTTATACAGCGTTACTGCTTATATTGTTTTATTAGTGCGTAAATTTGTATATATATTAGTAAAAGGTTATCGAATGTTTATATAACTTGATATGCATTTATAAGTATGAATATTTCTAGCCCATCTCAGTGTATGTGTGATCGTTTATTCGTGTTTGTATATAGATGTTTACAGTTAAAAGTTGTTGTGTTATTTGTGCGTAAGTGTGTATGTATGTTAGTAAATGTGGTATGTTAGTAAATGTGTTATGTTAGTAAATGTGTTATGAAGTCAAATCGGTTTGTTAATATACATAAATATTCCCTGATATTCTTTAATCTAATTCATGAAAAATTCAATCATAAAAGTCAATCATAATTATTATATGAAACAGTAAGATATTTAGTAAAGTAATTATATTTGTATTTAGTTATTGATTCATATTTTATTCTATATAACTTTATGCATGTCTAAGTGTGTGTGAGAGAGAACACATGTATGGATATAGGCTTACGTTACACGCATAAAAGATTAGTGCGAAGATATATTGAGTGTATTACGTCATCAAGATTGGTGCTATTTGTAGATTTATAATTGCATCTAACATAAGATGTATTATATTATCTGATTAATTAATAAAGGTCAATACTCAACATTATTATTAAATTGATATTTAACTATTATATTAAAAGGAGCACTGTGTCGGTTATGATGATAAGACTAGGGTACCAGCTGATACGATCAACGGAACAGCTTGCTCGTGAAATTAACGTGCAAGTGGCTGAGCACTCCACAGACACGTGTAACCTTAACGTAGTTCTCAGGGAGATTCAGCATGACACAGAGTCTGACAAAGCTGGCCCTTTGAAATACAAGTACTACTCATTTTTGCCAGCTGAGTGAACTAGAGAAATATGAAATAAAGTGTCTTGCTCAAGGAGAACGCGCCGCCGGTAATTGAACTCACGACCTTACGATCATGAGCAGAATGCCCTAACCACTAAGTCACGCGCCTTCACGAGTATTATATAATATTATATATACTATATATTATTCATATTTATATTATTTTTATCCTATGTTTAGTTTGTAAATTAAGTTATACTTATATTATGCTTTTATCATTAATGTTTATTTTTCATTTGTATTTATTAAACTTCATTAAATTTCTAAAATATAATTAATTCTAACTAGTTAAAATATTCACTCATCCTGAGTTAATGTCTTTGTGTTTAAATATTAAATATTTCAATTATTATGTATTATGCTTATATTTCTAATGCTCAGTTTTGTTAATTATTATTTATTTATTAATTAAATTTTCTAAAGGTATTCTTCGAGGAGTGACAACAAGCTCAAATATTCTCTTTCCTAGAGTTAATCAATCTATGTTTGGCTTTTATTATCCGAAAAATTTCTTCTGTATATAATTGACATCTCCTATCCGAAATTTGATAAGCTCTGCCATGGCTTACAACCTCCAATTTAATCTTATTCATTTTCCCAGTATTTTTAACATCTACATACATTTGCTGGGACTGGTATTGTTGATCTTATGTCTATTTCTAAAAGAACTCTCATGGTTCGCAATTCTCCGTTTAATCCCTTCAGATTCAACTACATACCTATATACCAGGCTATGTTGTTTACAATTATTATTAAGTTTAAACATTTCTTTAATCCTGCAATCACATTTTTATTAACATCATTATTTATGCAATTCTTACGTTCATTATTTCTATTATTTTCATTTTGGTCATTAATATTATTATTATTCATATTATATGGTTTAGAAAGGGAATCAATGTGGGTTACTTTCCTTCTATCATAATAAATTGCGTTAACATCATTTTTACTTAAATTTCGATTGTTATTAAAAACATCTAATTTTCTATTGTTAATTGAAGATATAATTTCAAAAAGATTCATTGATAAGGAATGACCAAGTTTTATAGATTTAAAATTAATATACCTGTTATCTTTGTTTAAATGTTAATGAACTTATCGATAAAAGGATTTAATTATGTTGCTTTTGATTTGACTTGCAACGGGGATGATAAACGACAAAGTATTGGTCTTATTTGGACAACTATAATGTATATTAGATTTATCAGAATTTGTACAATTTCTATTAATATTATATTTATTATTATAAGTGTTATCATATAAGTTATGAATGTTTTAAAATTTTGTTTTATTACATTTTTTATTCTTGTATTTATTATTACCATATTTAGCATCAAATTTCATGAGTTTAAAATCAAATTTAGCACTTGTTTTTACATTTTTTTATTATTATTCCCGATATATCTTAAACTTTGGCCATTTATCATAGGGTTTATATAATCATTTTTCATTTTCATATCTATATTTTCTTTATTTTATTATTATCTTTAGTTTCAGTCGACTCATTTTATATCATATTAGGGTTACCCTTTATTTTATCTACACTATTTTCATTAAATATGTATACATTGGGTCTACAATATTTTATTTTATGCTTATATCCTGCTTTATTAAGTGCATTATTATAGAAATTAGCATTTCTATAGATCTCTTCCTTATACGAAAGATAAGTTAGTCTCGTGTCTATGTTTTTAATTAATGATTTTTATTGATTTCAGATGATTATTAAGACTATTAATATATATGTGATTCGTATTAGGCTTATGATATGGTTCATATCTACTAGTTGTAAGATTAAAGTTATTATCTAAAAAAATTGATCGAGTTATTTTCCTTTTCACTATAATAAGGACCATAATTTTTAAAGAACTTATGCAACTTTTTCGTATAAATTTCCAATTTCCTACTTGATAGGGTTTTATATAGAAACAGCACATCATCTCTATATAATCCGCCCATAATATCAGGAAATTCATGATTTAATTTATGGAAGGTACATGTCTGCTAGGCCCATCACCTGGGAAGAATCCGCGGACCACATGGTTATGTCAGATGAATTATAGGAATCCTTTCTAACCCAATATATATTATCAAATTTATTATTGATTTTCTAGCTTTTAAAATGACATTATCATTCATATTTAAGTGTAATTTTTTTAGCGAAAATAATAGCCTTATTTAGTATTGTAGGATTAATAGAGGAATGATAGTTATGAATATTTACTTGTAAAAATTTAAATTTATATCTGTTAACAATACTGTTGAACCGAAGTTCTAATTTAACCTCTTTTTTAAGTATAAGTATGTTTAGATAAAAAAAGATGCTTACTTAGGATACCGGTGCCAGATATTCCGGGGCATATTAGTCTAACTTTAGGGTTAGCTTTGAAATTTTCTTTATGGTCTTTCAAGGTGATTCGAGGTCTTTTAGGAATAAATGGCTCAATCCTGTCATCAATTCTATATTCCGACATTATTTTCTTAGATTCCAAGTTAATCAATCTTAACACATTCTTATTTACTACTTAATAGCTTTTGTAGTTTCATTCACAAGAAATTCATGGTACTTATTAATATTCAAATTGTAGAGATTTCCTGTCTTATCTGAGCGAATTCTAATTCCATGTTTTTCGTTTGAGTTCCAGGATTAAATATTTCAATTTCCCGAAACGTGAATGCCTTCTAAGTGGATATTTCTGAAACTTAATGGTTTTTACTATAGTCCATAGTTCATCTTCAAATTGTTCAAGATGACGGTTAGGTGGCGGGAATTTCCTAGTTTTTAAATTTTCTTTCAGTTGTTCCATCTCCTAGTCCCTAGCTGACGTTTTATTTTCCGACTTCCTGTCAAAGTGAAAGGGCTTCCATCTGAGACTATGTATGAATTCCGTAGTTTTTGTAACTAGATCTTTATGTACTCCTTGGGCGGAATTGGTATGTCCTTTAAAGATACATCCATTTCTTTCTTCTCCATTTTCCCAATGTAATCCTATTATTTATTACATATGTAATAAATTAGTTTTCTTATAATTCACTATGAGGTTGTTTAAACCTCTTATAGGGATAGCTTTATCCAAGATACCTTGGTATAATATAGTATATTTCGAAGAGATATTTCTTCAATAAATATATTATAAAACATCAAATATTATTAAAATTGTTTGAAAATGAAGGGTTTCGATGGATATAAATTAATTAATTAATTAATTAAAATTGCCTACAATTGTTTCCCTTCACACCCAATTCAAATTACAAAACATATAATAATATATGTTTGCATTTTGAGTTATCCTGGATAGAAGATTCAGGACAAAATGGAAATTTCAGAGTTAACATATTGATCAGCTGAAATACTCCAACAGACTAAGCAGATGAAAGCGTGTTTATTGTTTGTGTGTGTGCGTTTATGTGTGTGTGTGTCCGCATACCTTAATAACTTTGTTTTTACTTAAATGCAATAATAATAATAATAATTGATTAAAGTATATAAGAATAAAAATAAATAAAAAGAAAGATTAATAAAATATAATGAAAATAATGAGTTATCCTAATAAAAAATAAATAAAATAAAAATGAAATAAAAATGTTTTTTACAAAAAATAGATGTTCTTGTTCTATTTTGGTTTATGTGTGAGTGTATGTTCGTGTGATTATATGTCTGCTCGCATGTGTATATACATATGTAAGTTGTCATAATAGTACTCGGAGTTTGAAATAGCAGAGCTAGGAGCTACGATGCATTCTCATTGGCTATCATCACAACTTACTGATTGTGCTAAACTATACATATATAAATAATCCTCTATTTACCTAATATCGAGGTCTCATTCTTTTGTTGTCACTTTTTACTATATATATATACACTAATAAGTAACAAATATCTATATATTTATATAGATATTAGTATTGTTGTTATTATCCAAGGTAATATAAATAATTGATAATAACAAAAACAATAATATAAGTGGTTGCAGGCCTAAAATAGCACTATATAGCTATACAATTAAAATTTATATATATCATAAGAGCACACAAATATGCCTACCTGCTAGAAATAAGAGTTAGAACACTAATTTAAACTAGCAATCGTAGCACTGAAAATTGCGACAGAAAACCAACCGTAGTCGGGCAAACGGGCCGAAAAAATCTTTCAGATGCTAATATAGCTCAATGCTATATATTTCTTAGTATTTGGGTACACGTGGACCGGTTTCTGGTTTGACATACAGTCTTACCACCAACAGCACGTATTACCGGATGAAAAAATCTGAACCCGTTGTTGAAGTCTGCTGGCGTTCTAAATTGTTTTGCGTCAAAATCAGAACAGCATTAGTTTTAAAATATCAATAATTTCAATATTCAGGAGTGATTATTTATATAAATATTATTCCTGTTATTATTATCCAGGGAAATATAAATAGTTGATAATAAAAACAACAATAATATAAGCCTAATGTAGGCCTAAAATAGCACTATATATCTGTAGAATTAAAAATCATATCAATTATAAGGGCACACAAATGTGCCTGCCTGCTAGAAATAAGAGTTAAAAATCCACATTTAAACAACCAATAATAACACTGAAAATTACGATTGATATAAATTTTAATTCTATAGCTATATAGTGTTATTTTTGGCCTGTAACCACTTATATCATTGTTGTTGTTATTATCAACTGTTTATATTACCCTGTATAAAAATAACAATAATAATATCTATATAAATATTCACTCCTGAATATTTGCTCCTTATTGGTATTTTTACGTAGACTGTTCTGATTTGGGCGCAAAACAATTCAGAACGCCAGCAGGATGCAACTTGACGGGTTGAAAAGATTTTTTTCCTTTGGCAATACGTGCTGATTGATGAAGGTAAGACCGTAAGTCAAACGACAAACCGGTCCACGTGTATCCAAATACTAGGAAATGGGCTATATAGGTATTTGAAAGATGTTTCCGGCCCGTTTGCCCGACAACGCTTGATTTCCTGTCGTACTTTCAGTGTTATTTTGGGTGGTCTAAGAGAGTTGTAACTCCTCTTTCTAGCAGCCAGGCACGTTTGTGTGCCCTTATGATATATATATATATATATATATATATATATGAACATATATGATAGCTGCAAGCTCGTGTTTCAGTATTGCCATCACGTGATCGAAAATTCCATACATGTGAAGGCTACAACCAACCTGTGCATCATGATTTTTCATAGTGGGGAAAGGATTTTGCACAATCCGATCCCATTCTCTGAACATGGACAACATTAAGTCGAAAAGAATAACATAACTAATCTACTAATCATCGAATATTGTCAGTGTCGCAGGTTTTTGTCTCAGTATTCCCCTCTTCTAGAGAGAGGTGACAACAACAGACGGGCCTCCCACACTCAGTGGGCCAACCGTGTTCCTAGACACCAGACCCTGTATGTCCACGTCCCCGCTCAAATCATGAATATATATGTATGTATGTATGTATGTACTATGTATGCATGTATCATGGTGTTTGAAGTGATCAATAGTGATGGTGACTTTATGCCTCCATTCATCTTACCACACGGCCTCAGACTCGACACAGAGGTCTACCTCAAGTGCCTGGAGGAGTTAGTGCTGCCGTAAGTCAAGAGGATGGCTGCTGGAAGGCTCTGCACCATGCCACACAAGCAGAAGCACCCAGTCATGGCTGGCTGTCAGACTATTTCTGCGCCCATATCACCCCTAACATCTGGCCACCTAACTCCCCAGATTCCAACCCGCTTCATTATTTATGTGTGGGGTACGGATGAGCGAGAGACCAACAAAACTCCTTGTAACACCAAACATGAAATGAAGATAAGGGTTATGGCAGCATTCATCAACTTAACAAGGAGACCGTCCAGAAGAGTTGCAGGAGATTCCTAAGTCGTCTGGAGGCTGTGTTTGAAGCAAATAGCGATTTTATATTATTAGTATTTCAAGATATTTTTATGTAATTTTGGTAATTATATCTGTTAAAATGAGATGTCAGTGCTATTTTCATTTTTGCGTAATTTAGACGACAATTTATTCATCGCACCCTGTAGCTATAATAGGTATATATATGTGTCGGAGAGTTCATCTGTGCGTAATATCCACGTTATACTGTATTCTACAATTCAACTGTTTCATTAATTATATGAAAACGCATGAAAATTTATATAAACATTTGTGCTCAATATCTAAGATACACACATAAATACACACACACGCACACACACACACACACACACGCGCGCGCGCGCGCACACACACACACACACACACATACACACAGAGTTCTTAAAAATGGGTAAGATTTCTTTCGTTATACACTGAGGTTGCCCAAATTGTGATTGGAACTTGAAATATATTCATCTTATTTTGACAGAAATTTGGAATCTCGAGTAATTCCATCAGGTTGATTTTATGGATCAAAGTCATGCTTTCTTTCAAGAGAACATTAATTTGAATAGACCAAACTCAACAGGCAGTCTTTAAACAAAATGTTATATGATAATATGCATGCATAAAAATTTAAACATGGTTTTCAGACAAATATTTTGATTAAGTAAAAGCATTCCATTTCAGCATTATAATTTATATCTCCTCATGGAGTAAGATGTAAACATGCTGAAGTGTTTAGAGTACACAGATATAACAACTCTATTGCTTATCTCTGTCTCTTTCACAAATAATATATAAATTGTTTATAGCAAAAAATTATAAATGATTTCAGACAGTTGTCGGCAGTGTTTTACAAGTCATAAGTTCCTAGCAATCTGAGATTACGAAGTGATTCCATATTCTGGTATGAGTAGTTTCAGATCAAATAATGTGTTAATCGGTGATAAAATTCATGCCAACGATATATTGAAAACAACCCATTATATGTATAATATCTACAATATAGTATCTAATATCTACAGTGAAGTGGGAGATGTAAACTGGGTCGTGACTGCGGAAACAATGTAATCAGTAGCGTACTTTGAATTATTTTTTATGATCAGAATCCATGTGTACTATAGAAAAGTGAATGTATTTTGTTGTTTGCCATTGTATAGGTCAATCTGTCCTCGTTGCACGTAAATATATCCTGTCTTGGAAACGTATATAAATGTATTGTGATAATCGAACTCACTAAACATTGACACAAACAAATCTTAAGCTGGGGCGTCTATTTGAATAATGATCAGATGCTACTCTGGTTTACGATAATTCATGGTGGGAGGACAGATAAACTAATACATTTGCAATGTAAGCTTCAATTAAGAGCTTCTGCCAAGAAGACTATATCAAATGCCATAGCGACGGTAATTCATGTTTTCTAAATTAGATGCTCAGGCATTTCTTTTTGTCCGAGGTAGGAATCAATCGAGGATTGTATGCAACAGAAATCGTCTTCAGTAAATCAGCTGTCATTTGTCGATATTTCTGATAAATGCATTAAAGATTCTTAGGATTCTTAAACAATTAACATGCTTTCACAAACTTTTGGTAACCCAAACAAACACGTCTTATGTTTGGAAGTTAATACACAAAGAACATATTTTATTGTGTTCGTATGAACTTGTGATTCATTGTTCTAGTCATGTTTTTGATGGTGCCTGGGAATACGTGTAAAACTTTATGATAATGAGTTTGTTCTGATTGTTGTTGTTAAAAGTAAATCATGCATAGTGCACCTGAAACTATGTGAGTAGAAACATACACAAGATACTGCTATTTTCGTGTGCATTGGTACTGGTATGTGCTATACTGATGGTTTTCTTCTATTGTCGAAAAAATTTTTATGGAACACATTTAAAACAAGTATATAATTAAACATCGATATACGTAAAAAGACAAAACGACTGCACCACTAGAAACATACTAACAAGTGCATACGGTTATATTATGAATCTAAGGATAGAGATGATTTGAGATAATATATTTCATATTTATCATAATGTAGAGCAATTTAATGTCGTACGTAAAGTAGTAGGAATAAAGTAGATTTTGGTTTTGCAGGTTTTGGTTCCAGTATTATCAGAAATGGAACTAATTCTAATAATTCCATTCATGAGAAGCCAAAATCAAGATCATGATAAAATACGTCTCCGTAATGTAGCGCTTCTTCCTAGGAGATCAATAAAGTAAATATCGTGCTTTGAAAATAGTACTGGGATTGACACGTTTGACTAAAATACCTTTCCCTATATACGATGTAGAACATGAATAAAGGCATGAACTAACCAGCCAGCCAGCCAGTCAGCCAGCCCATATTTATATCGCCCATCGTGATATGACGTGTTAATGGTAACAAACACCATTCCTAACAAATCTTTGTTGTAAACAAGGGTATACTGATATGTGTTGTAAGTTGCAATGTGACAGAAGTATCTTATAGATATATTCATCTGTCAGTCTTGAACGGTGATTATATCAGATTTAATAATAGACTCTGTTACAAAATTAAATAACAAAACATATTCATAATATTTAATAATTGAAACTCTTTAGAATTTAATATTTATATTACTGCTATATGCTTGTGGCAATTTTTGTTAGGATAGGCAAGTCGTGTCAAGATGGTGTAGAATGTAATTATGTCCAGCTGTTTTATTACAAGATTGGTTAACGCGTGGGATGGAGTCAACGTAGCAAATACACATAATGTAGCTACTATGTGAGCTTTAAGGACAGCGACAGATGTACATACACCCACACATGTATGTATGTATGTATGTATGTATGTATGTATGTATGTGTCATTATTCAGTTTATTTCAAAATGTCTTGCCAATAAAGAAAGAATCGGTTTCTAACCTAGATCCAAGGCTCCTTCTTTGGAATTTCAACATCAACAACAGGGTATTTTGTATGCATATATGTATGTATGTATGTATGCATGTATGTGTAGATTTGTATGTTTTATGTATGTATTCTCATGTGTATAGTTATATATCTAGACATGCTCATATATATTTAAACGATAAACTTCTGGAAAGTTTTACAGATGTTTACAGTTTCAGTGACGGATTGAATCTGTACTCTTCGAATTAGCTATCTCCTTTATGATTCTGAGAAGCCTAATTTCTCAAGATTGGTATTTAGGCAGTGTGATACATAATCCAGGGTCTCAAGAATTACAGGTATAAACCTGAACTTGTAATCTGGATAAAGTAACTGCAGATTTCTCAATAGTTCAGCACATGTGTTCTCTTTTTCACTGATCATTAGCTATATGTTAACATCCGCTGGGCAGATTATTTCCGCAACTGTGCGCAGTTTCTCTTCTCTAACCCAAATCATTATATCAGGTCTGTTGTAAATACATCTTATTGAGGTCTTCACTGGGACATTCCGCCAGTATTCCTTTTTGTTATGTGTGGCTATGGCTTCTGCCATATTGTGGGTTCTTATTGCTTTGTCCACGGTATTATCCTTCCGGCAGATTTCATTATAGAGTGTCCTAACTGCAACATCATGTCTCATCAGTATATAATACCTTAATGACATTTTCGACAACTGTTTATGATGTGGGTGATATCTTCAGTGTGAACTCCATAAAGTCTGCATCGGTTGCCACATTTTACTGCTTCTTCTGCATCTCTATCCCTTTTGTGTATCAGGTACTTGGTTGATATTTCCTGTTCCTGGATAGCAACCGTATACCTTTCAAAATAGGAGGCCGTAATCTGGCTATTGGTCCATGATAAACTGATTTAATGATCGATGTTACTTTCATCATACACTTGCATAGACCTCTGCTCATATAGTGTTGTGTGGACGCCCCCAGACGATAAGTAGGCTAGTCCAATACGTATAAATACTGGACGTGATAGCTAGCCAGAGAAGCGTCGAGTAGAGCGAGCCGGAGTCGTCGGTGGTCTCGACGTCGAGTTCTATTGAGTTGAGTCGTTGGAAGTGAGAGTTCGGTAGTTGAGTAGAGGTAAATTATTGGCGAAGGTACGCCATCCGAAAGTGCGATATAACATATAGTCTCATGCTTTCATCTGATGATACGTTGTATGTATGTATGTATGTATGTATGTATGTATGTATGTATGTATGTAGGTATACATGTATGTATGCATGTATGTATGTATGTATGTATGCATGCATGCATGCATGCATGCATGTATGTATGTATGTATGTATGTATGTATGTATGTATGCATCCTTCTCAATATATTCTGCCGAAGACTTTTCCATTCTCTTCGAGCGTTAAACTAATATACCTGCAGTTCTATATTTAAGAGATGAGGTATTATGAACATTGTTTACATTATTTACATTCGACCTAATCTTATGAAGAAAAGAGAGGATGAAACCAATAAACTGTCTACAGTCTGTCTACGCTATGTGAAACGCCTCTCCTAAAAGATACAAACATATGCGGCCCATATGACATCAGGACCGTATTCAACAGTAATACAACACTTCGCAAATATCTCCTTCGAGTAAAACCAATAATAGAAGAGAATATGAGCAAAAACTGCGTGTACTCTATCCCATACAGCTGTGGTAGGTTCTACAAAGGCGAAGCATGCCACCCCCTCAAAAGAAGGGTAGATGAACATCGCAAAGCTGTGACATGAGGAAATATTGATAAATCTGATATAGCGCATCATGTATGGAAAAATTGGGAACACCTCCCCCTGTGGGATGAAGTTAAAATAATAGACAGAGAACACCACTGGAAAATACGAAAACTAAAAGAAGCAGCACATATGCAAGGACATGTCAACCTCCTAAGAAGACGGAGCGCAGATATGAATAGCATATGGGAACCGGTATTAAGGAAGGACTGGAAAATATTACATTTATAAGCCCTAAAATTCACTCCATAATTGCCCACAGGCGTATGACGTAGTGGTTAAGAGCGCGGGTTACTAACCTCAAGATTCTGAGTTTGATTCCAGACAGTGACCTGAATAATAATAATAATAATAATAATAATAATAATAATAATAATAATAATAATAATAATAATACACTGGGCGAGAAATGGAAAGAAATTTGACGAAAGAAGGAAAAAAAAACAATATACTAATAATAACATCGAAAAATACCTTAGGAATGATAACCGAGGTTCGAAATTTTCCAAGACACATGATGAAAGCTGGAGCGTATACCAGGCGAAACGTCGTGTTAACAACATTCCAGATGAAGACAAATATCGGTCGAATATAAATAATGTAAATAATTTAATACACCTGCTTGTCGTTCTTTCACCTGCCTTCGTTTTGGTTTTCTGTAAATGTGTACTATATATATTTGTACTATATATATATATATATATATATATATATATATATATATATATATATATATATATATATATATATATATATATATATATACACACACATAAAATTCCAGGCCCAGACAACTCATCGTTGACCTTAAGGATGCCGGTAAAGAAGGTGAACTATTTTTTCAACAACAAAAGTGATAAAGCAAAGTCCTTAATAAGTGGATCGGTGCCATCAAAACCTCTTGAACAAAAGCAGGGGTATTAGAAGGGAAAACATTTGCGATATATACACGGGTTTTATAAGGTTTTTTAGGTTTGCTCGAACAGAATTGTGATGCAACTAAACCACCAGCTCAACAATAATATCAGTAGCTTTTGACAAATACCTAATCAATGATTACATCAAAATAAAGGACCCGGAATGAAACCCAGTCTTCAAATTAGTAAAATGGTAAAGGGCTTCGTGTCTTGTGAGAGTTGTATCGCAATAAGAGCTACCGTTTTATGCTGAATAATTCTATCTTATAAAATGGAACGCTACTTCTCGTCCATATTGTACGCATACCCTTTAAAGTATATTAATGCACGGCCGACATATACACAGCGTGTTTTATGACTGAACTTAATTCCAAAATATAGTTTCGATAATAAATTATAAATTTGACTATCTTTTGTGAAGATATAATAAAGCATCTGTTAGGATAAGGGGTTTAAATATTATAGGCAAACTCTTTCATGTTGTTTGTAACAATTTTACTCCATCACAAAGTGTAGAAAGGGAAGCTAATAATTTTCGAGAAGCCTAACAGAAACAACACCTCACTGCAAGGCAAGAGCTTAAATCTCATAAACAATTAGACGTCATTCCAATATTCTCAATAGAATAAACAAAACCGTAAATCATATATCTGAACGTGATATCAACACACGGAAAAATACAGAATAATAGATATGATTTCACAAACACCAATGACATCTTGATCGGTTATTTATCACGTTGTGGCATGCAACTTCCATACAGATTACAAGTGCTAAAGTTAACAAATTTCAAAGGAAATGGAAATTTATATTTCAGATACATCCATTGCTATGCAATCGAGTCTCTGTGTCTAAAATAACAAAAAGGTTCTACATACTGGGAATGGACATACATACATACAAACATACATACATACGTATATACGTACGCACATATATACGTACATACATACATACATACATACATACATACATACATACATACATACATACATAAGATCATACATATATATTTATTCCCCTCCAAAAACAAACAAACAAACAGACACAACAAGAAAAATAACAACAGCACGAGGACGTGGTGCATGCAAAGTATTAGCAGACGCCCAGGGAAGGACAGAAAGGTGGTTTTACGTTTCGAGCAAAGCTCTTCATCAGAAACAGGAGACGGAGGTAAGTCCAAGAGGAAGGGAAAACGGATGAAATAAACCGACAACGATCCACGTGTGGTTACATTTTGAAATGACCGGAAGGGAATGGGTGAAGAAAAAGTTCTTTCTAAGACACGACAGTGTTAGAGAAAGAAGTATATTTGTGTATGTGTGGGCATGTGCGCCCGCAAGACTCTGTGTGTTTAATAGCATGTGTGTGTGTGTATGTGTGTATGTATGTGTGTTGTGTGTGTGTGGTGTTAGCTGTTTCTATGTTTATGTGTGAGTGAACTTTGTGTCTCTTATTGTTGTAGGAAGAATTCAGCAGCATGATAACATGTGTGGTGATCGTTTGTGTAGTTTTGTGTATCTTCACATGTGCGTAGAGCAGAGGTGAGAAGAAAATTGTGTTTGACTGGCAGTTTGAAGTATGTGTGTGCGTGTATATGTATGTGCGTGCGTGTATATATATGTTGTGTGTGCGTTTTGTGTGTGGCGTTTATGTATGCGTCTGTGTATGCGTGTGTGCGTGTCTGCGTGTTTGCGTGCGTGTGTGTGTGTACGTGCATGTATGTGCCTGTGTGTATGTGCATGTATGTATGTGTGTTTGCGTGGTGTTGTGTGTGGAGTTATATATGCGCTCTTGTGTGTGGAGTTATATATGCGTTCTTGTGCGTGCGTGCTTGTGCGTGTGTATGTGCGCTTGTGTGTGCGTCTTCGTATATGCGTGCAGCTGTGTGTACATGTGTGTGGGTATGTGTGCGTGTGTGCGTGTATGTGTTTGTGTGTGTATGTACGTGTGTACATGTGTGCACGTTCAAACATATACACACGTACATTCTATCTTTCTTCTATTTTTCTCTTCTACTTTTTCTCTTCTATCTATTCTATATCCTTTCGAAATTTCTGCCAGGCGTTACCTATTGCAATTCGTCTGAGCCTAACGATCTCAAACCTCTGTCTTCAATGATCGTTTACTTCCATACGTCCACTATGGGGTCGTTTGTTCGTTCGAATCGCTAACTCTCTACAAATTTTGTAGTTTAAAAATTTATGGATGCGGCTGTCTTGCGAAGTCTTCCTGCCTTGTTATTAAAAGCACGAAACTGGTAGTAATAAACAATTGACAACTGAGAAGGAGTTAGACTTGTTTTGGTATTTTGTCATGTACTTGTCTCTCGTTGTGTGTTTACGTACTTTTCGCTCATTGGTGATATCCTGTACTTAATGTATATATAGATATACATATGGATGTACAAACGCTCTCGCTTACGTTGTTTAGCGTACGTACGCTCGTAAAAACTTACACGAAAATACAGGCGTGGTTTAGTGTGCAAGTGCTCCCACAGCGAATCAATTAAATATTGATAAAATCAGTGCCTAAGAGTGGCTAGCGGTACGGCTATCCTTGGTGAGGAATCACAGATTCTACGGTGGGGTTCAGTAAGCCTGACAGATATAATTATAAAACTTGTAGAGTTATGAATATGTACGTATATACAGACATAGTAGATGTGTCTTTATTGTATGAACGACTAATGAAATAACCGATAGTCTATAGAAATTATTAATGTTAGTGTTAGGATCACCAGTGTAGATAAGCATAGGTTTTTGCGTTTTCATCTCACGGTGAAGTTGATATTTATCTCACATTAATGGGTATTCAATGGCCAAGGGGTATCACAGTTACATTGGTAACTATTGTAGCATTGTGTTCATAAGTATGAGGAGGTTAATTCATCCATACATTTAGATAAATTATCATTATTTTGGTTAACGCTTACTCAAATTCATTCCCACTGCATTGCGCAAAAGTGCATTTATAAGCATGCAAGCATGTTGAAAGACTTTCAGAAATCCTATTAATGATCTCATTGGTCCACAAAATAGACAGTGATTCCTCGGAACGGAGTCAGTCTGCATCTCCTGGAAAGGATATTGTACGATTTCGCATGTCTTATTATCGACCAAATTGGATTATATTTAACTTTAACCTACTTAAGTTGCCACATAAAATCAGCCAATGATTTCGAATCACACTTCTTGCAGCTGGCGACAGCTTCTTGAACGAATTAGCCGTTTTCCCAATGTAAACATACGGTCCTCCTCCTGTGTGTACGGTCTACTTATATTCAAAATTAGTACTCATACAGAGGTTCATCAATGGCCTTTTTGTTTTTTCTTTCAATGAACATTTATTAGAATTAGTGTTATTTGTGGAAGTGCTGACTCTATTTTCCGACACCATTACTGTGTTGGTGATATCACTATTATTGTTACTTTCACGATGTGGGCACAGCAGTGTTTTTCATTCTGGTTGGTACTTCCTTTCTTGACATTTTGTTGTATATATTTGTTGTTCTTAGTAATTATCTAGCCGGACATAAGTTATTGTTCCAGTTGGTGAGTTATTCAATAGTTGGTTTATTTCCGGTTATTAAGCGGTGCATATACTGCTCTAAATTAATAGATATAGCGTATGATGCCTTCGCTCCGTGTCTATTAAAAACAGTATATCTATTTGATTTTGGGAAACATTTGTCTAAAGCGGCAAAAGATTCTTTGCGATCTTCGTTGAAACATGTGAACCGTGGATTGGGTTGTAGCAGAGGACACCATGGTTCTTATACTTGCTGTTTGCTTATTCAGAGTTGACACAGTTTATTGTGTTATGAGCAGTAGTATAATTGTGTTTTATATGTCTATAATAACGAAGCTGTATTCCTTAATTTGCTTCTTGTGCATACAAATACCGACGAGAAATCTCGCGGAACAAACGTTTTTTTAACGAGATATATCTTGTAATCACCCGAGGAGATACATCTACACCAACGGCTACTCCTAAACCAGATGTTCAGTATCGATGCTAGATGAGTCGAAACAATTGCAGTCATCAAAAAACTTTCTCATATCTTCCATCTTCCGTCTCTCACACTCTCTCATTAAACACACACACAAACACACACCACTCACACACATATACACACATAGAGTAAAATAAGGATTTAGATAAAATCGTGTAATTAAAAAAAATATGCAGCAGGTAGGGTTGGATAAACCTGTGATTCCGGCCTATGGTTGATAAGTATCAAATACGATATTCCGGTTGTGTACACAGAGAAAAAACACAACACTATAAGTATTTAGTGCCTAGGCGCAAGTCCAAAGCATGCATTACGTTGTATTGTACGGTGTTGGTATACCATAAGCTGTCCGACAGGTCCTAAAATCCCCTTGCTGTATTGTAATCAAATGAACAAACCAGACGTTGGATAATTGTCAGATCATGAGCTGACAATTATCCACTGTCTGTTATTATTCATCTGATTATATATGTATATATATATATATATATATATATATATATATATATATATATATATATATATATATATATATGTATATGTGTGTGTGTGTGTGTGTGTGTGTGTGTGTGTGTGTGTGTGTATTTATATACATATATATAATCTTTTCTTTTATTTGTTTAGGTCGTTTAACTGCGGCCATGCTGTAGCATCGCCTTCTGTCGAACGAATCGACCACATTTAAACTTTGTACGCCTAATACTTGTTGTATGTATCGATATCTTTTTCCGAACTGCTGAGTTAAGGGGGCGTAAACACACCGACAGTGGTTGCCAGGCTTTGTTCAACAGGAATGTTACCATTTCCTTCATCAAAAAGGTAATTAGTAAACTCTCTTTCATAAGACTGACCTTCTGTAAGAAGTCTTAGATTGGTTGTCAACTCCACTACTTCCACATGATCGCAAAGAAATGATCTCTTTAGTGTTGCATCAAGAATTTGTGATCTGACACCATTATTTTGAAGTAGAATATTCTCCTCTTGAGATACCTTAACCAGTCGGTCGCTTTGCCCTGGTTTCATCTGATTCAGTTGCCCGTCTTTCTCTCTACCGCTGTGCCTTCGCTGCTCAATTTTCTTTTTCAGTCGCATATTATATATAAATGAAAGCTCATTAATAACTATATCGTATAGCGTGCTAAAATACCAGCGATCACATAATTATTATTGTAAGGCTTATAGCGTTCCAAAGAGCCATACCAACAAATTCACTTCTTCATATATATATATATATATATATATATATATATATATATATACCATTATATTAAAGAATTTTCATTTTATCAAAATTATTCCGTTACCAAACTCCGGAAACTGATAATATTCTTGAAACTGCGCCTCGTATCAAAGTTATAATTAAATTATCATTAATGAAAATAGAGGCAAGCGAGAATGAGAGACTTGTAAATAAAAACGTAAAAAGTTGCCTGCAACGAATTAATATTAAATTCTACTCCGTAGTGAATGCAATAAATATTTAGATTTATGAAGAATTTGACGGAGTGAATGCAATGAATATTTAAATTTTCGAGAATTTGGAGTAAAAAATTTCAATAAACTACAGAAATTGAAATTATAGGAAATTGCTTAGAACATGAATATATAAAAATATTTCCAGACGGTCAGGCTTTTAATATTGTTTTCTTTTAGTACTTTTAGTAATTGTTACAACCTAACTAATAAGCAGCTTTCTCCATTATAGTATATATATATATATATATATATATATATATATATATATATATATATATATATATATATATATATATATATATATATATACATATATATATATATATATGTGTCGCTCTAAAAGGGATTCATGTTTCCTATTTAGATGCTTTTATTAAATTCATTCAGTTGTTAAACATAAATAAATGGTTTTGATTTACTGTCAGAGGTGACTTGTGGCCAACCCTGCATATGTATGTGTATGCATGCGCGCAAGCGTACGTATATAGACGGAGAAAGAGAGAGAGGAAGAGAAAGAGAGAGTGGACAGAGTAAGAAAGAGAGAAAGAGAGTGAGAGAGCGAGAGGAGAGAATATGTGATGATTCAATAAAATTGTACCGACGAAAACAATTATAAATGGATCTCTGTTAAAATTTTATTTGTTCAAATAATGGCACTCTACAAACATGTGCTTTCATATCGTATTTCTCAACCAAGCTCCGCGTGACACTTTGTGAAAATGTTTAACAAACAAATGATTGGTAAAATGTACACATCAGGCTTCGACACAGTTTCCTTTAACCTAATTTCTCTCACAAGCCTCGGGTTGATCGGAGGCTATATAAAAGTCACTTGTCTAAGATCATATCATACTGTCGGGGATTAAATCCTAGATCACCAACCAGTCTTTTGCTTGCAATATGAACTAGAGAGAAAAACCAAGCAGATATGATTGGAATCCACCTTAGACTTTCCGCGATCCTTCATCTGAAATTTATCTTTGATGGGGGACCTTTACCTTTGTGTCTGTTTTCATTGACTTGGTAATTTGCCACACTTGTTCATTTATCAACTTCTCCTCAGTATTTCCTTATCTTCTTCGTCGCATATCTTCAAATCGTGGGCTGCTTGATTTTGCTTTCAAAACTGTAGAAGACGTAAGATGTTTGACTTCCTCCGAGTGGACAGCCTTGTTGCTACTTATCGTGTTCTCGACGCAGTGATTTCTAAAACGTACTGTATGTTGTCATTAGTTCTACTGTTCCCTTTTTCTGTGCAACATGGCTAACAACGAGCAAAGTGACAATGTCTTTCATAATAACTCCTATTTCCAGTCTAATCATTGTAGAGATATTGTAGGAGCACGTATAAATTACATCACTTCAGCTTCGTTCCGTTCAGAGTTTTAGAAACTAGACTTACTATTTCGTAAGCTCTATCTTATCCAACTGTATATATGTGCTCTAAACATCGATTGAAGCTACTTTCAATTGTTCTCACTCATGCTTTCAGAGGTGGCCTCTGGGAAAGAAGAATTTTATAACATGTCTATATTTAGGAAAAATTAAGGATTCTTTTTGTGTGTTTGTGTGGGTGTTGACCTTTGTTAACAGTATCACTGGAATATTTCGAATAAATGTCGCAATCATTTGTCAAAAATGCATTATTTTTCTATGTTCAATACAATAGTTTGGTTCTATAATTAAATCTGACATTTGTTTATGTTAGTTTTCATTGCTGCAAAGTTTCTTCATAATTACTGGCTTTGTTTTATTTCCTGGCAATAAGTCAGCTTAACTTGATTATAAATTCAATAAAATTATATTTAAAAAAAATTTCAAACTGCCAGATATTAAGTCAAACGGAAAAAGAAAAGAAAATTAACAAGAATATTTTAGAGAAAACAGTTTTAAAAGGAAAGAATGGACATTTCTATCTAAAATAGTACTCATATGCGCAATAATTGTATGAGCTTGTTTGGCAAAGACAATCGCACCAAAAACAACAAAAAATTGCGTAAAACTTGCCAAGTCAAAATATGTCAGCATCATAAGTGCAGTTTCTTTCCATCGAACTGCAATTCTAGCTGCAACCGTCACTTACCTGTAGAAATGGGAAATCTACTTGGAATAGAAACAATGCGCACCATGTGTACTGATGAACAAAAGAATACAGGTTACTTCACAGTTTTTCTGTATTTGATTGAGAAACCAGTGGTCTACCGTTAAATGTTTTTAAGAGATAAATTTTGAAAGCTGCATTCCCTCGCTTTCAGTAAATATGTTGCTTATTCTTTTGGTAGTTTTTGACTTGTTTAGTCCCTCGAAGCGCGAGGCATTAATACACAGTTAATGCCCTTTATATATAAGTATTTATATTCATGATGAAATGATGAATTTTTTCATTACGAAAATTTTTCGTTATTTTTTCATTTTGAGGTTTTTTCACGCTGACTACTTGATAAATTCTTATAAAGAATTTATCCTATATTATATTATTGTATGTATATATATATATATATATATATATATATATATATATATATATATATATATATATATATATATATAATATATCTGATAAAGAAGTACAATCTAAAAGCTAGAGTAGTAATGTATTTACTGGAAGTTAACTAAATAACCGTTCATAGAGTGACCAATGGTTTGACGTCCGGAGAGCCTTTAATCTTATAGACGACACGTCAGAATTCAGTAGACGCAGACAGAAAACCTCTTCAAAATGGAGATAAAAAACCGTTACGGTAATAGGACCATAAGGGAGATAACCCGATCTATTGGTGATAACCCACCCCGTTAATCGCTCAAACAATATATAATATTCTTTTGTTCACAAATTAACTGACCGAAACAGTTTTCTATCTTCAGTTTGAATAAAGGTTTTATGTCGGCAGCCATCGGAACTAAGCGCTTTATGGAAGCGAAACCATTGTTCACTCTAGAATCAGCCATATAATTAACATCCTGTATACACATATACACAATATGAATATAAATGTTACTGAACGTGACTAAGGAACTCAAGACACCTACATTGCTAGAAATAAGAGCTAAAGTGCTCTTAGTGCTGTAGGAAAAGCACATAATTATAAACATATTTACTGACAGGGACTGCAATCACCCCAAACGACTCGAGAATTCTTTAGACAGCACCTTCAGTTTCGGCTATTTCCGTATCCCTCATCTGTAAGTACAGCTCGTTTGGAAGATTCCGGGCCAGTACTCCTGTCAGCATATAGGTATTTTCCATAAAAATTTATGGATTATTTAGGGATTGCTAATGTTTATTTTAAAATTAATATTAACAGCTAAGTGTAATGTAATATCATAAAGGAACAATATAAACGTCACTGAACGCGACTAAAGGTGTCAAAACATACATTACTGAAAATAAGAGCTAAAATGCTCTTAATGCTGTAGGAAAAACAGATAAATGCATACATATATGCAGACAAGAGCTACAATCGCTCCAAACACCGACTCGATAATTCCATAGCTTGAAATGTCGACAGATAAATCGGAACCATAATATTCTGCTTGATGACTAGTTGTTTGTAGACTAGTTCTTAAGTCTTCTATCATACAAATCATCGACTGAAGTCAGATCATGAAGCTTTTCCATTAATCTACACCGGCGTTCTACAATGTTCTTAGTGAGTACTTCTGCTACGAATTCAACTCTTGCTCTTGGAATTTGGGATGAGAGAATGGAGTCTTGGAGGAAATCATTAATGGTGCCGGTACTACAGCTAGCATTTCTGTGAATGTACTAAAAAAAAAAAAAGACGTCGGTGATCGAACGGATAAATATTACAAAACTGTTCACAGATCATTTTGACATCACCAATCTTAAACACTACAGGAACGAGATAGGTAGAAGTATAATCTCTAATGTTGGTGTTGTCTAATCAGAGTAACTGAGAGTGAGGTAGTTTGTATATGTATATATATATATACATACATGAAATATAGTAGCATACCAAAAACGTCACGTTTTTGATATGTTGCTATATTTCATGTTGAGAACTTTTTAGGTCTTAATAGACACAAAATGTGATCTATTTCTAGCGCATTAATTGTCCACGTTAGTGGTCGACGTTATTTTTAAAATGTACCTTAATCCCCTGAGATTGCAGATAATATTTCTGAATCTCTTTGATTCTTTAAATGTGCTGGCCCCCTGATAATTAATCGATATTAATTAATATATTAATATATGACTAATTACCAGATCTTATAATTATATATATATATATATATATATATATATATCTTGTCTTAAATATTATGGTTCATCATGTCTTTTGCATTTCCGCACAAATGTTTTGTTTTATATCCTCTTCTTTTTCATCCAAACGTCGTTTAGCTCTTTCTTCTTGTTTGTATAATTTCTCTGTCAAACCACAGGCGAATTAGGAAATCCACAATTTAACGTTTATTTGTATTTTTTCTGCATCGATTAGAACCCTTGTGGTTACTAAAGAAAATATTTTTAGTGTGACTATTTCGAATAACACCGACGTTAGCTTTACCGTTCTTCCTTCCAGAACCGTTAAAATAAGATATTAACCAAGTAATGGTGCTAATGGTATGGACCAATTTCAAATTACTACCCTTGAACCTAAATCAGTAGCCGTTTATCGCGCGTGATAAATTATCGATCACTGCTTAAGCTGAAATGACATTTTGGTGAAATCTGTTCATAGAGTGGTTGGCTTTTATTCGTGGAGTTTATTTAATTTTTGAGAAAGTACGAATTGGATACATTAATTTCTTTTACTGCCTTCAGACATTTGGAACAAGAACAAAAACAAAAAAAGAAGCAAAAATCATGTAGAAAATAAAAGCAAATCAAAAAATATATGGAAAAAAAATACAATTTTGTTTGGCAAATACACCTCAAACAACGGTAAACACATACATAAGCAGCAAACATTCTATTGCAGAAAATAGCATGAATAACATCAATAACAAAGATCCTGTTTTACTTCTCTTGGCAGCAAGAAGGATATTCTAAATATGGCCCGACTAGCGCAGTAAAGGTGGACGTGGCACAAGTACGCGACCAATTCAAAACTACGCAGTGTATGGGCATTGGGTCCATAGAATGATTACTGTCACAAGCATTGGGCCCTATGTTGAGTAATGAAAGGAATTCAATGTTACTAGACATGTAGGGCACATATCTCAGCCCTTAGCTTAATGGAAGCAAAACATATGACGATTTCATCCACGAGGAGCGGAAAAAGATAGAAAAGGAAAGAGAAGGCTGAAATGGCAGAATCAACAACAAAATAACAACAACTGATTCAATTTCCGTTCACGCAGGATTTAATTTAAAAAGCGAGAACAACCTAAATAATATACATGTGTAGTTCAATAAATATGGAAAGGTTGTTGTTTCTTCAATAATCCTCTTATTGGATTGACATTCTGAAGAAATCAAGTATTTCTTATGAATGTTTGAGGTAATTTCTGAAAGAAAAGCTTTTTATAACATGATATTTTAGGGGAATAGAATCTATCGTGCGTTAACTTAAATCCATGGTATGTCATTGATCCACTATCATTTTGCATAACATATAAAATAGTATGTATTTTCAGTAATAATTTACACGAAGGGTTTTATACACACACACACACACACACACACACACATACACACACACACACACACACACACACACGCATGCACGCACACACACACACACACACATATATTTATATATTTAAGGGCATTACTATATAATAATGTCTCACGCTATGAGGGTCTCTAAGGTCAGACTACCATAAAAAACACATTTTTACCGAACGCGAGGAAATGCGCACGTACATACATACATACATATATATATATATATATATATATATATATATATATATATATATATATATATATATGTGTGTATGTATGTGTGCGTGTATTTGTACATATATATATACACGTACACACACATATATATATATACATACACATGTGTAGGTATGTCTGTATGTATTACTTGTGTATGACAGTCAATTGATGGTGATGACAGTGTAGATCCAAGACGTTCGTCCTCCTCCCCCTCCTGCTACAACACATTGTTTCTCTTGAGAGCGGACATAGCTGAGAAGGCCAAATACGAGATATATAGATTCTATCGCACTGAGGGCACTGAAAGTGACTCCGAATAGCAGCATGGCGTTGATAATGATGTCTCTACGTTTCTTCGTGCAGTCTCCCATTTTCTGTTTCAAAGCTGAACAGGAAGAATGATACACATTCTACTGGAAGGGCATCTCTGATGGCAAATACAGTACTCAATAAATGCCCTTCGCTATGATGACCTTCATTGCAAATAAGATGGCAGAACTTCCGAGTGGACTGCATGAACGTGGAGCTGCGGCACGCTCTCTCCAAAGACCAATACCCCACCATCATCAGTGTCTATGCGCTTGCAGTTGACTCTCTTGAAGAAGCGATGGGCAGGTATTTTATGTCCATGCGCAATGTCACCCGAAGAATGCTCAAGCCCGCTAAGATCATTCTGCGGGGAAATTTGAATTCCAGGGTCGGTCAAAGTCATTTCATCTGGCCAGGAACTGTTGGTTATCAGGATATTGGGAAAATGAACGCCAGTGACATTCAACTTCTAATTCTCTGTTCCCAAAATGGCTTGGTCACTACCAATACAGCTCTCGACAAACTCCAAACGTCTTCTGGATGCATTCTCCATCCAAATCCTAATGACTTCGCCAAATGATTGTTCGACAAAGAGATCATAAGGATAACTCGATCAACCGTACAGTGAGGAGTCCCGAATGTGCGATAGACCATCAAATATATATATATATATATATATATATATATATATTTATATATATATATATATATATATATATATATATATATATATGTATATACGAAAATATCATCACGGTATTATCTCCCAATGAGACATGATGTGGTAGGGGCCATAGCTAACCATAATGAAAAGCAGTACTGGTGGAACGTCCCCGTGAAAGCCCTATTAAAATGTAAACATAATAGACCTGACATAGTAATTTGGGATAGAGAAGAGAAACTTTGTACAGTTGTGGAAATTAGCCGCCGAAGGAATGTTAACATAATGCTAAAGATTAGTGAAAAAGAAAATATTCAAGCTGAAATATTCAGGGATCTACAGCTACTCTGTCTAGATTACATGTTCATGTTTATACATGTAATAGTTGGGGTACTGAGATATGTAACACACTGCCTAAATACCAATCTTGAGAAATTCGGCATCTCAAAACCAGAGAGGAGAAAGCTGATTCGAAGACTACGGATCCAAGCTATCAGTGGAACTGCAAAAATCTGTAGAGCCTTCTAGTAGTTTATCAGTTAAGTTCATATGAGAATGTCTAGAATGTAACTATGTGCACGAGACTACATACATAGAACAAAGCATACATTTTCAGATATACATACATACATACACACATATAAAAATTATCCTCTTGATGTTGTTGAAATTCCAATGAAGGCGCTTTGGATCCAGCTTAAAAACCGACTCTTTCTCTATAGGCAAGGAGCCTCGGAATAAAACCGAATAATGACATACTTATACACACACACACACACCCACACACACACACACACACACACACACGCACACACACACACACACACACACATATATATATATATATATATATATATATACATATACATATATACACGCACACACACATACATACGTACATACATATATAATCACAGACACACGCAAGCACACACATAGACACACACATACACATACATACATACATACATAGGGTGCTTCGATATAAAGACGGATAACTTATTAAGTGAGAATAAACCTTTATAAATAATATTGCACGCTTGTTGTTAGTTCTGAATTGGATAATATTGTGAATTATTGTGGTATGATAACTGTTGGATACAGGGCAGTGGGTTGACAAAATGGGTATTGTTGACATGCCTCATTTGCTTTAGTTTAACAAAAGATCTGACAAAGTCATTTTATCAACCAGATCGCTGATGCGCCGAAATTACGCCGACGATCCAGTTGAAGGATTGATCAAGCAAATAATGGAACAATTTATTAATTAACATGGCTATAACCTATTGAGTGAAATTTGAAAATACAAATAGAAGAAATTATTTATTTTTACATTCATGCACACAGTCATGCAGGAGAATCCATCTTAATTATTATTTTAGAATGATTAAAATATGCTAATGATTGGGTCAGCAAAGCTATGCCAATTGGTGATGATATATTAACTGGAGCTAATTTTAAATGAAAAGGTATATATATCACTAACCCTCTTCAAGCACAATGTAACTAGATGGCTTTTTATAATCCTAAAGTACAATCTGTTACATTATTTATCTAATCAATTAAGCTAGAGTAACATGGAAAATTTTCTATTTATATGACGTCATAGTTTGCAATGTCATCCGATTTGTTAACAGCATTTATGAAAATTTGGTCATTTCATCATAGTGCTGTTTATTTTACTTATACCAACGTTAATCGGGGTGCTGTAACAGAGCTGAAGTATATACAAAATAATATAAAATTCCGATGTCATGTAACACCTCTTGTAAAGTAAGGTCTAGTCTGTAGTAATTTCAATTATTTATACAGTTGTTTCCAAGATACTGTTATATGATTAAAAGCTGAGGAAATGTTAATTAAAGTTAAAACAGGTAATGATGACATAACTGAGTTATTAATTTGTATAATTAATAAAACGAGACCTATATTCATTAGAGAGATAAGAATTAAAAGAAATGAACGGTCATAATGTTATAGTTGCTTTCCGATTAATACCAGCTGTTTTGGATAAAGGATGACTGTTATCAAGAGTTTTGAGAATTGATAATCAGTGTTGTTCAAATAGTACTAATTTGCATATGTGTAAACTGTCAGGAATTTAGAAGACATTTGACATAATATATGGAAATTAGTATTTGCGATAAGTTTTGGAAATCATTTTACAATTATGTAAATTGCTATTTTAAAATGTAAATATTAGCATTAAATTTGAAGTAAAGTATAATCTTAAACATGAAATTTAAACAAAACTACAAAAAAGTAAATGTTTAATAGAATTTACTTAACTATATCCAGCCTCTCAAAGATTATTGCAATGCGGTAATAAAAATATAGGAAACAGTTGGAATGTGTGTCTTGTAAATTATAATCAGCACATCCTATTCTCAGATTTCCGATTTTGCTACATTTCGTTTTGTCAAGTGTCACCTAATTTGCGAGTGGTAAATAAGAAAAAAATTAATTCTCTTATTCGTTACTACATAATTTGTGGCTTTGGTGAATGATACTTGACCAAAATGTCATGCATGCATTTGTTAACAATTTGCTTATGCTACATCTATGCATATAGGCATGAATACTCTCACTCATTCACACACACACACACACATACACACAAACACTCAAACACAAACACATACAGTAACAAACACACACACATACACACACATACCTTATTGCCACATTGCTTTCATATCTTCTGGTATAACTTCGTTCTATTTCTCGGCAGGAAACTTAATTACCGATGTGACTTGCAAAAATATCTCTTCAATGTAGCCCACATTTCATGAATGAAGAGATATATTGTAACTACCAAACAGGAATTTGTTTATTAGAATGTCTAACGATGTATAGATAGAAACATAAACTATCAGATTGTTTGTATAAAGAGTCAACTGAAAATGATGCACGAGGAAAGAGACCTTTACATTGTAAGATAACAAATGTACTTTTGCAATCTAGAAACAAAGGATGAAGCAATTGTATCATGTTAGATGAGTAATAAATTTGTGTGTATGTGTGTGAGGGTATGTGCAAGTGAGTATATATTTGCATACAAATGTGATTGCATACAACATGTGTATCGCGTGGAGTATTATATTATGAGTATAAATATCTGCGCGGACGTGTGTGAATAAATTTATAGATAACTCAAGGAGTGATTTCATACAAATTGTAATCTTTATCTTAAAACAAACCAGTTATGTTTGAATAGTGTTGCGGTTGTATAATCATAAATGTTAAGATAATCCTAATTATAATCGCCCGAAAGTTCATTGCTAAAGTAGCACTTTGTGTAACAACGGTTTTTGCATAGAAATAATAAGCTAATTATTTACAAGAATGATTGTATCGTTTACACTTCGACCAGTAAGATCGCTCAGACTACATTCTTTTCAATCTGAAGTGAATGAGCTGACAGTGATAGATGCGGAGTTTAAAACAGAAAGGGACAGAAGGCATGTAACGCTAGGAAAATAGTATTTAACGTTTTGAGTGAGCAAAGACAAGATTTTCTGTTATTGCTAAACGCATATTACTACACTGAAATGTCTCTATTTCAAGAACTGTATAACAATATATCAATATTTAGTAGTTTCAACTTGTGGCATCATATGTGTCTATGTTCTGCGACCGATGGAAATATTTCACATAAATTATTTACATTATTTACATTTGACGGATATTTGTCCTCATCTTGTTTGTTGTTAACACAACGTTTCGGCTGATATAATCTCCAGCCCTCATCATGTGTCTTGGGGAAATTTCGATCCTGGGTTCTCATTCCTAAGGTATTTTTTGATGTTATTATTATTATTATTATTATTATTATTATTATTATTATTATTATTATTATTATTATTATCATTATTATTATTATTGTTATTATTATTCAGGTCACGGCCTGGATTCGAACTCGAAATCTTGGGGTTAGTAGTCCGCGCGCTCTTAAGCACTGCGCCATATGCTGTTAGATCATGTGAACACAATAAACCCTTCCACACAGTTCACAATGGGAAAGGAAAAAGACAATCAGCTAGCATTCCTGGACGTATTAATAACATTACCAAGTATGGATTCAGAACATCTGTATACCGCAAGCCGACCTTCACTGGACGATACCTCAACTTCAATTCCCACCATCCATACGTTGTAAAGAGAGGGATTGCTCAGTGCCTAAAACATCGAGCAAAGAATATTAGTAGCGATAGTTCTACCCACCACGAAGAAATGATCAAGCTCAGTAACAATCTATTAAGTAGCAACTACCCCAAAAACATACTATACACTCCAATTATGAAGAAAACAGAGGCTGAAACCAATAAACTGTCGACAGTTTGTCTACCCTATGTGAAAGGCCTCTCCGAAAAGTTACAAAAGATATGCGGCCCATATGACATCAGGACAATATTCAAGAGTAATACAACAATTCGCAAATATCTTCTTCGAGTAAAACCATCAATAGAAGAGAATATGACCAAAAACTGCGTGTACTCCATCCCATGCAGCTGTGGTAGGTCATACAAAGGCGAAACATGTCGCCCCCTCAAAATAAGCGTAGGGGAACATCGCAAAGCTGTGACACGAGGAGATATTTATAAATCGGTTATAGCTGATCATGTAAAGAAAAATGGAGACCACCTCTCCCTATGGATTGAAGTTAAAATAATGGACAGTGAACGCCATTGGAAAATACGAAAACTAAAAGAAGCAGCACATATGCTGGGACACAATAGCATCCTAAGCAGCCCGAGTGCAGATATGGATAGCATGTGGAAACCGGTATTAAGGAAGGATAGGAAAATATTAAATTTATAAGCCCTAAAATTCACTCCATTATTGCCCATGGGCATGTGGTATAGTGGTTAAGAGCGCGGGTAACTAACATCGAAAAATACCTTAGGAATGAGAACCCAGGTTCGAAATTTCCCCAAGATACCTGATGAAGGCTGGAGGGTATATCAGCCGAAACGTTGTGTTAACAACAAACAAGATGAAAACAAATATCCGTCAAATATAAATAACGTAAATAATGAACATAATTTCTCATCTTTGAAATATAGAACTGTATTGCACATAGCCTGAGAGATTTGACTGGCGGTATTAAATCAATGACACCTCCGTTGTTTTGGGAATGTCTTGATGTTGGTTATGCATTATTGGCACTGATTACAGACTGAAACAGACTTTGTAATACTCTGAACTATTTGGAATCGTAATTCAAACATCAAAATATAATCGTAACTATCTTCGGCTAAAGGATTTTGATTAATGTTTAGCTGTTGCATCTATGTTCCACATACTCTTTTATCAGTCTCTATACCGAGTTTGTGATATGGGAAATCGATTATTGGTTATTGGGGAATATTACGAAATGTATTATCATACTTTCCCTTTTACTATGGTATAAAGTTGATCCTATTACTTAATCTCCATATCATTAAAATTTAGTGCCAATCGGTATGTCACACAAAGTGTATTACAATACACTCTGTGGGCAATACGATGTGATATTGGATCTAATCCTTTGAAATTAGATCTTTTATTCTATTGTCAAACTAAGAACTATCTCCCAGCCAATGGCGGCCTTTAGTGCTGTTGACTTAAGTGATAGTACGTGGGTCAAGTCACCTAATTGAGGGAAACGTATTTTTTCTCAATCAGCGAGGCGGGAAAATGAGTTATGGACTCAGATATTCTTCCTATGGCAACTGATATACATAAACTCAACTCCAAAAATCTTTGTATATTGTAAATTTTCTTCCTTAACCGAGACAGGATACATATTAGATATACAGAGAAATGAAATGTGTATATCAGTGGATCCCAAAATGGCGTTCAAGGACCACTGGTGGAGTGCAAAGGTAGTACTGGGGGACCATGAACTAAATTCAAAATTTCATATATATATATATATATATATATAAATTCAAAAAGGGATAAAACTCTTTTACAAGAATTTTATCAAGAAGCCAGTGTGTAAAAAAATTCATAAGGGATATTTCTATTCCCAAGAATATAATTATTCGTTTATATTTATATAAAGGGCATTATTACAGAAAATAATAACGCCACACAGTGGACTTCTCAAAATAACCACATTTAGTACCTAATGCGAGGAAAGAACAACCAACAGATGACCAACTTTCTTTCTTTTAAATAAACTTAACTGTTTATTTAAAAGTTTATTTAAAAGAAAGTTGGTCATCTTCTGTTGGTTGTTTTTTCCTCGCATTAGGTACTAAATGTGGTTATTTTGAGAAGTCCACTGTGTGGCGTTATTATTTTCTGTAATAATGCCCTTTATATATATATATATATATATATATATATATATATATATATATATATATACAGCAATAGGCATATTAAAAGGGTCCATGGCAAAAATCATTTTAGTACTAATATATTAGCATGAGCAGGATACAATTTATTAACGGCCAGTCAGGAGAATCAAACTCACATCCCTGTGATTACGCGTCAAGTGGCTTGCCTTTAAGGTAAACTGCCCAGAAACGAATTCTTCTGCAAGTTTGGGATTTATAAATCTAGCTTTATTAAACGCTAACATTAGCATTATACTGCGTTTGAGAATAATTTATTTCTGTATCTTTCAATACATATCAACGCTTCTAAAACAAACTTTATTTGTTTTCTTTCATCGTAAATTGAATATATATATATATATATATATATATATATATATATATATATATATATATATATGAACTAAAAACAATGCCTACCACAATAAAGTACACTAAGACGAATAAGCTATTACTTTAACACGCGAACGAAAGGAAGGATGAACATTTCTGACGCCAACCATTCATTTGAAAAGAAGAGGAAGTTGGTGTTGTGTGTGTGTGCGCGTGTGTGTGTGTGTGTGTGTGTGTGTGTGTGTGTGTGTGTGTGTGTGTGTGTCATTTCTGAATAAGAAGAAACACACTCTAAAGAATAGAGCGGTAAATCATTGAATCACAAAGTTAAAGTTTGGTCATAAAATGAACAATGGTTTCGCATCCACAAAGCCGAAGGCTTGTAAGCAGCTCATAAAGACTCAATAAAAGGACTAATTTAACTCTTCACCTCGCGGAGGCAGGTAAAACGCTATCGATAATTGGTCAAAACAGCTACCAGAGAAAAATACCGTTAGTGAGGACGCGTTATCTCTCCTGGATCATCGATTAATTGGAAGTGCGGAACTATTTCGTAAGGTCTCTTACGATCCTAATCGGCGAACAGAGAATCCCAATTTTGCATCAGGTAGCGCTTGAAATAGAATCATTGTGTACATATTTCTTTACGAGTGTTCAGTGATCCAGGATTAGCATAGGGTTTGAGAATTTTGGGTCGCTCAGTGATGCAGATATTGCAGCGTCAGCTCACAATAGTACAGGGACTCGGTTATTCTGAGATCTTCCACCTGATATGATATGAGGTCCCTTGATCTTTAAGGCGCTACACATGGCTCACCAGGGACGTAACGAAACGTCTTTCTGTGACCCCGAGGGATGATTGGTGGTTGCAGAAGCGTCAACTAAAAAGTGTGCTGGTCGATCCGATGTATTTACTGGTTATGTTCACATACCTGGTGTAACTGAATTTGGCTCCGGATCTGGGGATATTGTTAGTGTTAACGGTGTTGCGGGGCCTGCAATCATTATGGCGCATTGCTCTCGCGGTGCTGGAATGTGTATTGTCATCGAGGTTGTTATCGCCGTGGTGGCCGTGTCTGGCTATGGCTGCTGGTATCGTAGGGTGCGGGGCTTGTTACTTCCTCGTTGTCGTTGGTAATGGTCTGGTAATCCTCTCTGGCCGTGGTTTTGGCACTGGGGTCACCGGTTACCTCCTCGGTGTCCTTGGTACCGGACTGGTCATCCTCTCCGGCTGTGGTGTTTGTACGGGGTTCGTTAGCGTCAAGGTTGTTCTTTCTTCCGCTGTCACCGCCTCCAGTGCCATCATCGTTGTTGTTGGATGGTACATTGTTGTTACTGTGGTTGCCAGCTATAGATGTTACTGTCGTCTCATGGATGACTCCTTCGGCCACGCATCGGTGCCCTACTGG
>NC_142938.1:27162750-27177750 GCF_046866305.1 Octopus bimaculoides | reverse complement strand
AATGAGACTTTCAATTAACCGCCTTAAATATAATAAGTATTGTATGCACAAATAATAAGGGAACAAAATTCTTTGTACGAAATGAATAATGACAAATCTGATTTACTTCTATAGATCAGCCATGTAATACGAAATAGTGGCTGGATCTATTTAGCCTCCCAACTCAATAATTCTCAAATGTATATTCTCTATACACGTAAAAAGGTATAGTTTTATACTCTAGTGTAATATAACATTAAAAGTAACACTTTCAATATATTTTTATTCTTTCGTTTACTGCTTTCAGTCATTGACTGCGGCCATGCTCGACCACCGCCTTTAGTCGAACAAATCGACCCTAGGACTTATTCTTTGTAAGCCTAGTACTTATTCTATCGGTCTCTTTTGCCAAACACAGACACACAAGCATTCTCCTTGTCTCCGTATTCTTTCTGTTGAAGAGCGTAGCTCGAAACGTCAAAGACTTTCCGTATTCCCGAGCGTCATACTAATACATCCTTTTGTTATTTACACCACCTGTCCACGTCTGTTGTTGTTTTTTCGTACATTCTCCCACACACATGTATATATATATATATGTGTGTGTGTATGTGTGTGGTGTGTGTGTGTGGTGTGTGTGTGGTGTGTGTGTGTGGTGTGTGTGTGTGTGTATAAATTGTAACAAGGGCACTGAATAATTACAACGCCAGTCTGCTAGAAGTAGACCCCAAATAGTCTAGTAAATAATCACATGGTTGAAATAGACGCTTGAATTTTAAATTCGTAAATATGTGTTAAAAGTGGAAGGGATTTTTAATAACTTAAACCGTGATATCTATAGATATGGTACTATACTCTCTTTTACTCTTTTACTTGTTTCAGTCATTTGACTGTGGCCATGCTGGAGCAACGCCTTTAGTGGAGAAAATCGACCTCAGGACTTATTCTTTGTAAGCCTAGTACTTATTCTATCGGTCTCTTTTTGCCGAACCGTTAAGTTACGGGGACGTTAACACACCAGCATCGGTTGTCAAGCGATGATGGGTGGACATACACACACACACACACACACACACACACACACACACACACACACACACACACACACACACACACACACACACACACACACACACACACATATATATATATATATATATATATATACATATATACGACAGGCTTCTTTCAGTTTCCGTCTACCAAATTCACTCACAAGGCTTTGGTCGGCCCGAGGCTATAGTAGAAGACACTTGCCCAAGGTGCCACGTAGTGGGACTGAACCCGGAACCATGTGGTTGGTAACGAAGCTACTTACCACACAGCCACTATAAATCTTCGCTGTTTATTTTCTCCGCTTACAATATTGTGTTAATGGGGGTAATAATCTAAGTGGTTTCTAGACATTTTGGTTCTACTTCTAGCAGCCTGGCGTTGTAGTTATTTAAGGCTCTTGTAATTTTAATATAAATTAGCTGTTATGGTAATTAATATGCTGACCACAGATAAATCATTAAATAATGACTTATATATATATATATATATATATATATATATATATATATATATATATATATATATATATATATGAATACAAATGGGGCAAGAAGGCAAAACATCCGGACAATTGGGTGATACAAAAATGGGACAACAAAAACATCCGGATAAATGATGCAAAGAAAACAAGTACGGGTCATTCGAAGTTTTCTTTCCTCACTCGAGTATCTTCGCAATTTTGTCTGATTATACTCGAGATTGCTCCAAAACTATATATATATATATATATATATATATATATATATATATATATATATATATATATATATATATATATATATTTATATAAGGGGCATTACTACAGAATAATAATGCCACACAGTGGACTTCTCAAAGTAAACACATTTCCCTTATGAATTTTTTTATACACTGGCTTCTTGATAAAATTCTTGTAAAAGAGTTTTATCCCTTTTTTGAATTTATTAATCGTATATATATATATATATATATATATATATATATATATATATATATATATATATATATATATATAGATAGATATACGACGAACGTCTTTCAGTTTCTGTCTAGTAAATCCTCTCACAAGGTTTTGGTTGGCCCGAGGCTCTAGTAGAAAACACTTGCCCAAGGTGCCACGCAGTCAGTGAGACTGCACCCGAAACCGTGTGGTTGGCAAGAAAGCTTCTTACCAAAAAAACACGCCAACAATAGATCATAAATATTCGTTCTTCTTAAAGGGAAAACTTGCAAAGCTATGAGATTAAACATCAAATCAATTAACAGAATCTGAAATTAGCTGTCTTCAAATAACTATTTTAGTATCCTAAATGATGGATGAGGGTAAGATAATTATACAAAATTTCCTTTCGTCATCTACAATCATATATGCTGTGTCGGTAAGAAATACTGAGTCACAAATAATATCATAGAAGCCTTTACAACAAACTCCAGCTCGTTCGATACAATAATTTTCATGTGAACATGGATCTATCCAAGCGCAATTATATTTTTCGCATTATTCATTCTTCCTTCTTTACGCCGTGAGCCAGTTCTGGAAGCCCTTTTTCTGTTCATATGCCAAGTCTTCAAACATTAGGACAGTATGCTATTTTTACATGTACGTTCCATATTATTTATGCTAAGGGCTACACAATTTATTTCACAGAAAGCTGATATCCAATTTCTGTAAAGCATATTCACGCCATTAATGGCTTGAATAAAATATTTATAGCGCCTTCATTATTCAGACATTCGTTTGATTGTCGACAAAAATTTCCGGAATATTCATCACTTAAAAGCAGATATCGATCTGTAATAAATGCTCATCTTTTTGTCATAATTTGATATTTTGGAGATATCAAAATAAGAGAGTAGTGCATCAATTTTATTAAATTCCAGTTACCTTTCTGTCTGGAATTTACATCTGTAGAAGCCAGGATTGCCAAATGAATCATAGTAAAATTGAATTTGCTCAATTTTCAGTTAAGGAGAGTTTGTTTTGAAGTGATTAATTGTATTCTTTGAAGCGTTTAAAGCTAAATAACTAGAAGAAAGAAACTGAGTCCATTAATCAAAGAGTTTATTGACTTTAAATGTATGTCCATTGTGAGTGTGTCAACAGTTTCCCAATAAATCCTTTCTAATTGTTTACTCACTCGCAAAATATAGCCTTCTTTTGAAGGTATCTCTCTGCCTGTCGCAACAAAAGTGTTCAAATGTCCAGATATTTATTCACAAATAAGAAACATATGGAATATATATTGGTCGAAGTTTTATCTAGCTGAGGTAACGGTAACTATTCGGCAAATCAAATGCAATGCAGCTATTTTGTTATGAATGATTACCATCTAAATCATTTACTCAATATATTGATCAATTTTCGGCTAAAGGAAGTTAGTCACCATTTGGCATTGCAAAGATTATCCATTCCACTATAGAGAAGGATCTCATAGTAACTAATATAAAAATGATGATCTAAGGCCGATCCGATGAAAGAGAGATGATTGATCATTGATTGTAAGCACAATATGAGAATATATGAGAATCTTTGGTATTGACCTGGCTCATACACACACACACACACACACACACACACACGTACGTATATATGTATATCTATGTGTGTATATATTTGTATATATATATATATATGTGTGTATATGTGTGTGTGTATATATGTGTGTGTGTGTGTGTGTGTGTGTGTGATCTTGACTTAACTTATAAACTTATGTATAGTTCGTGAATAGTTGTTCATTACATAATTCAGAACAATATAGAAATTTATTGAAAGTCATAGAAAAAGATAAAATGATTATTGCTAAACGAATATATCGAATAGAATTGATATTGAAGTAGCCTGTGTGTTCAGAAGAAGAATCTGATGCGATCATAAGAGTTTGAACATTAATCTATTGTCTTGGAAGACTGAGATAAATAAAATAATCGAATAATTGAAATATAATTCGATGTCATCAGCTGTTGCTGATTCTAGAATCACATTGTGCCGCCACTTGTAACATAGACAAAATAATATATGCACACTTTAAATTTGTGTGTGTTCATTCATATAGATGTTTCGCATCTGTTATATGTGTTGCACAGAAATGTAACTGGAAGAAAATTATTGAAGGCAAAGTATAAATGAAAAACAAAAATACAATTTACACAGTTTTATTTTATTCATTTCTTTTTTTGTAAAATACACGGAAAAGTAAAATATTTTCATTTATCTTTTGAAGTAAAAAAAATATTTTCTGAAGTTTTAAATTCTAAAATGAAATATGAATTTATGGAATTATTAATTCATTTGTTAAATTTATACAGCAAGATATATTTAAACGTGTAAGACATATGCTATGTCGTACGTTCGTCTTATCATATACTACTAGCTGAATGACCAGGCGTTGCCCGGGTTACTTCTGTTCTTATTCAGATTAGTAAGCAATAAATATAAAGATATATTCTCATAATCATTTCAAAATATCTGTATTTTATTAAAGACTATCCAAATTGCCATGATAATAGAATTTCGAATTGAAAATCTGTCAATGTTGAAGCACCTCAAGGTAAACAATATCCGTTGTTTAATTTTTGGTGTCCAAATGAATAAATTGATGCTGCTTCCAACGCGCGACCAAGCAACATAAAGTTGACTGTGCGAGAAGCATTTAGTAAAAAGATCAAGTGTAACTACCTTGAGGGATTGATCCTGAGATTTGTTAATTGAAATACCAAAACTTACTTTGACTGGAAACTGAAGCGTCTCAAATTCAAATGGAACATTTGTAAATATGAGAGGAATTTTTGGAATAAAGACATTTTCTCCTTTGTAACTACCGGTTATGGTTGTTGCCTGTAGGACATGGGACTTCATGGAAGTAATGATTAAGCGAGTTCCATTACACAGGTGGGATGGGTCAAGATTTCTAAGCAACGTAATGGGAGCACCCAGTTTTAGTGTCAAGTTATGCATCGGCATCCCTCTTTGTTTAAGTTTGTTCAAAAATTCAACAGGATATTGAACAAGCTGATCTTGATCGACTGTTGTCAATTGATCAAAAAATCATTTCTGATGTATCTGTTAACTTTTTGAAGAATTTCATGATTGAGTTTATCAACCATTTCATTAGCTGGAGCTAGAATAGCTCTTTCACATAGCTACTTTTCATCAATGTAATTGACAGATAAAATAGGAAATACTTTATCCATAAGATCCTTAAGAGAAAGTGTCATTTGACTGCATGTAATTTCATGTTCTTCAAGTCTTGAGTTGAATGTTAATAAGCAATTACCAATATCAAGAAGTTCGTATGATCACCTTGTAGAAATATTCTCATATTGCTTGTAAGAGGAAGTTCTTTTCACATGTCTCCAGACGTACGATTATTTTAACCATGCATTAACCGCATCAGCTATTGGTCGTCTGGGGATAACTGGCAGCGTTTGACGAAAAAGAACTGCAAGAACTGTTACTCCTCCCATGAGCGTGATATTGTTTTTTTTCTCATGGAGGGTACGGTCAAGTACCTCTAGAGATCCACGATATGACAGTGCACTAATTCCAAACAATGAGGCAAGTTTGATGGAGAACAGTTGCCATTGCAGAATTTTGGGAAATGTTGCACATTTGAGATTCTTTCGTGACAAGATTTAGAGGGAGCTTGAACATGGAATAAGCATTTCTTCCCCTATTGAGTTGGGTAGCTGCAAATTCAGAAGATGCAAGACTGGAAGAATGTTAGACTTTATTTCCTCCCATTTCAGATTGCAGGTGAAAGTGACAAAAAGATTTGCTTTTCCATATGTCCTGACATATGTCATAATATCTTGTGTTCGTTGGTGCATATATTGAGGAACATCCGTGAATGATGATAAGTGCATTAGAAGTTGCCCCATGTTTTGAATATCACCATCTGTCCTCAGAGCATCTTGGAGATGAAAATAATGTTTAGCCCTTAACATTTTTTAATGTTACGAATGTAGAGGAGACGCTGACTCTCAACTTTAGCACATGTATCAACCAGGTATTGCTGAAATAGATCAAGATACATGAGTAACTGATTTGATTGGCCTGGACTTATCGTCATTTGGTAAGAAGAGAAGTAATTTAACGACACCTTTTTGTTTGTAATTGGCTCTCCTTTTGCAGCTTCAATGTGTGGAATGTTGAAATGATGTCCATCTTCTCCATTCCACAAAATAAGAGGATACTGGAGAGTAGCATATATGAGGGATGAGTCTCTGAAACACATTTAAAGTTGTTATCTCGAGCAGGAATGAGAATAGCATGTTTTTCATGGGGATCACCTATCATAAGGATGGCTACTTCATTAGATGTGGGTTCATTAAAACCGCGTAATATGTCCTTTACTATAGTATCCTATAGACGTAAGGAACGCGGAAACACACTCACAGACACATAGACACTCATAGAATCGATAATATTGGAACTAGCAAAGGCGATGAGCTGGCAGAAACGTTAACACGCCGGGCAAAATGCTTAGCGGTATTTCGTCTGTCTTTACGTTCTGAGTTCAAATTCCGCCGAGGTTGATTTTGCCTTTCATCCTTTCGGAATCGATAAATTAAGTACCAGTTGCGCACTGGGGTCGATCTAATCGACTGTCCCCCTCCCCCAAAATTTCGGGCCTTGTGTCTGAAGTAGAAAGGACTACTGAAAACAGCATAACGTAGACACACGAAGTTCAAGCAAAACGAAATGTAGTCAATATAGGTTAAAAACATACTTTCTGTAGTATAGTTATGGCATAAACATTTTTGTTAGGGAATATTTCGAACAGAACTATTTCAGCGTTGGAAGGTCACCAATTTAGCAAAAATAATCGGTTAATATTTACTTTAAAATCCAGCCCCCGCAAAAAAAAAACAACCCTGTGATAAATGTGAAAAAATGTGCATTAAACTAATATGAAAACAAAAATTTGCGCCAAAAAACCGGGGTGTGGGAAGAAGACTTTCGGAAAATGCTACAAGATCTGATGTTTTCCCTCATAACTTTTAGGAACATGGAGATCTTTTAATGAAACGTTATGTAAATACCTTTCAAACGGCATAGATCACGATTATAAAGAAATTTATGGGTAAAATATTTTGCGAGGGAGTGGGAAAGGACTTTCGAAGAGTAAGAAATTCATAAATTACATTTTTGCTTGAGTGTAATGGAAATAATGGAAAAACTCCATTTTGTACACTTCCCCCACATAGAAGTTTTCTTTTAAATGTTACACATGGTGGAAGACTGATTTCCTACCATGTCTTATAATAGTAATGAAGAAAACGTCATATAAAATCGAGAATTTCTATTTTTAAAAAAAGCTTCATTTCAGTATTATATATCAGGTCATCCCATACGCTGTGTCCGATTTTATACCTTTTTTGAAATTGAATGAAATTTAATAGTATTTTAGAATGTCTAATGAAAGTAAAAATTATTTTACAGAATAATAGAATTAAAATGTCTTTGATTAAAACCCTTTCTAACATGGACGTATTCCCCACTCGGTGGTGCTTCGGAGCAAGTCGTCAATATTTGTTTCATTTTTCGCTATTATGTGCTTATGTGCATCCTTAGATTTCTAATGAAGTAATATTCAGTGAAGAGAAGCCGTCATAAGAAAACTTTTAGCTACCTCTATCGCTTTCTCCCCCTCTCTCTACCTCTTCCTTTCTCGCTCTCTCAAACGCATACACGTGCAAGTACACAATCATTCAGTAAAATATAACTCATGTTTGTCAATGTTTTGTAAATATACCACGATTTTCACTAGGTGTTAGGGTTAGGGTTTTAGGGTCAGGGTTAGGGTTTAGGGTTACGGTTACGGTTACGGTTAGGATTAGTGTTACGTTTACGGTTTTAGGGTCAGTGTTAGGGTTAGAGTTTTAGGGTTAGGGTTTAAGGTTAGTATTAGGGTTAGTGTTAGGATTAGGTTTAGGATTAGGGTTCGGTAATCGTGCGGGTGTTAATCTGAAAAATTACAGATATGTGAAAAGTACCGACCCTGCCATCTATTATAACTTTTGTTGTTCTGTTTAATATATGCATAGATTATTTACAAATAACACTACAAATAACACTACAAATAACATTACAAATAACACTACACATATTAATAACTAATAATTCAAATGCCCATATTATGGTCACATAATATTGGAGTTCATAAGCCGAATATATATTTCAAGTCTCAATCCCACATCCCAGCAACCTGGTTTCAATCAGATGCCATTTGTGGGGAATTTGAGAGTCTTGTATGCACAGATAGGAATTTTTTATAAATCAACTAATGTAATCTGAATTATGCAATGTCAGAGAGCTTGAGAGATTGATCATAACTGGAACACCTTTCAAGCATTTGTCACTTCAGCCAGCACTGACCTTGAGCAAAAGAAATATATTAACAGGTACTTCTATAAACAACGAATCAACAGAATACCTATTCCAATGTAATTGTGATGGTATTTGATGACAGTATGTAGTGGGACAAAACTAAATGCTACATGGAATTTTGTAGGTGCCTTATCTTGTATAATATTCAGCGCCAAATGCATATAAATATCAATAATTTTCAATTTGGAATAATTCCACATAATTTTAAGGGGTTATATAATCGTTGGAATTTACAAATGCACATAATTAAATACGGCAAAGCATATACACAGGCGTCTCTTAACATGCCAACTTACTGTATGCTTAGACAAAATTTCGTATGCCGACGATTTTAAGGAAACTTTAAATTGAAACCGATATCTTTAATTAAGCTAATATTAGAAATCCGCAGTTCTGATGTAAATTTTCTCGGCAAAATGTCTTTGACATTAAACATCATTTAGAATAAGCGATTATAGCAAGTATTTACAGAAACAAGAATTAAAGTGGCTCCGCCGGCAGCAAAATTGTAAAGTTATTTATTATGTGAATGGATGATAAATTATCTAAAGTTCAACTAGGTGGATATATTTGATATTTTGCTTCCTTTCCAAGTTATGAAGGAATTACTGAGCACTAATTTATATAATTAAATTACATATTAATCATGTTACTTGAATAATGAATTAGTTCATGTCTGAGTGAATTTAAATTCGACTACAGAAATATGAGAAATAATAATGGTACAGAATTAGATTTGTAAAAACGTATTCAATAATTATTAATTTTTTCTAAATACTGTATATTGTAAAATTATTTATACGGGGTTTCGTGCTAAATAACTTGACCGTTATAATTTAAGACGCTCATACATTAAACAATGTTTAAAGACCAATAGAATATTAAGATTTTAAATATTTTAAACCACGTTTTTTTTAAAACTAATTAGTTAAATAGATTGACGGTTCATCAAGACTGTAAACCTTATTAAATAATGTGTGTCTCCTATAATCCCATGGATAAAGAAGTGCTTTTATGAGAAATAAGATGTACAGATAATTAATAATTTAATACAGTCTTATGGAACATAGTGAAATCGTTTGGTTCAAGCCTAGTTAATTTTTTTATAACAGATTGATGCGTGCAGTTCAATGCCATAGTAGGCCGTACATTGAAAATGAAGGAACCAGCCTGGATGTCCACATACACAAAACACAAAAAGGAAATATAATAGTAAGCGACCCACACAAGAATATTCAAATAATATTCAACATCCCAAGACTGTCCTACACAGCAATCTAAAAATGCTTTCTCGTGTCTAGCCAGTACAATAAAGTATGCCTTTAGACTCCAGATGTCTGACAAAAAACCTGGTGTATAGATGCAAAATCACCACTCAAGGAAAGATATACTTTTATATAGGGGCAAGCTCCTTTCATTTCAAAAGCAGACTAGCTAATCACTTAAATTCTTTTAGTGATAGGAAAAAATAAATACTAGTCTCAGCAAACTAATTTGGTCAATTAAAGACAAAGACCATAAATATTCTACAGAGCGGAAAATAATTAGTACGACCAAACCATATCGAGTAGGGGGAAATAGATGCGACCGATATATAGAAGAATTATACCAAATATTTACTTCAACACACACACACACACACACACACACACACACACACACACACACACACACACACACACACAAACACACGTATTCATATCTGCGTTTATGTTTATGCATATTCAGTCCTTAAATATACCTTAAATATATTAAAATATACCATATCTGAAATATTTGGATATTTTCAGAGTATGTTTTTATTTTTTACTTGTAGATAGGTCAGTAATTATAATAGGCAATTGATTAATAAAAACAAAATACGTTTCAATAATTTTATTACTCCCCCCACGCCACCCGGCGTCCTTAAATATTTATTCGAAAAGCAGTTCCAGATTCCACACTGCCCTGGGCACAAATCAAGACAAATTTGTCAAGTTCAAGAGTGTTATCTGGTAAAAAAATGTAATACCTGTATATACTGATAGATCGGTATGTGTTGATATAAAGTTTACAGGCCAACTCAGGTTAGCAAATATAGAGTTCAAGATGTAAAACTGATAAATTTAGTAAGACTATTTGTCATCTGTAATATTAATTATCTTTGCTGACACTAGATGAGATAAACTTGGACTTTCTCAGAAGAGAATAAATGACAAGAAACAAATGAATGTGATTTACGAGAATTTATAAGCGTATAGTTAAGAAAGAGGAAATAATGACTAACTGACTTTTATTCGTTCAGTTCAAATGACCTATGACATTCAGAAAGAATGTGAGCAACCTGGCATTTGGTAGAGTTGGATTCATATATGAGATAGGTCGTTTACTGTCTGTCGTATTTTATACCATGGTCTGTCACTCTCTGCTTCTTATTCATAGAACCTTTCACTACTCAAGTACAGTATCTTTTATCAAGTAAACTCCTTTAAAAATTATATTCACTTCAGGTGGCAAGCTTACAGACTCTTTAGTGCATCGACCACAATGTCTTTCGATATTTCTTTAGACTCTTTATGTTCGGAGTTCAATTCCTTCCCGAGGCAGCTATACCTTTTATCACGCTGGGGATCATAAAATAATGAATGCATTGGTGAAGTATTGGTGGAGGGGTATGTGTCAGTGATGTCGATTAATCACCTGATTATAAAAGTACTGGAATTTCTTTCAGAAACAACAGTTATGCGTCGACAACATTTAACGTCATAAATTTCGTTAAACATACTGTCTCCATTATATTTGACAGAGCTCTCCGTGATAAAACGAATGAGAAATGTAAATAACAGCGAAATCTCACTTAAGTTACAACCTATAACTTTAAAATGGGAACGGATGATACATTACATATTGTAGACCTACATAAATGTTTCCTGAAAAAAATAAAAGGTTATTGTCACAGATGAAACCTATAATTTAAGGCTTATTCGCAGTTGAACCACAAAGATAATTTACTACTTGACGATATACAAGTGCATGAATGTAATTGACTCAGTATAAATATGACAGAGCTGAGATGATGAAAAGAGGTCAATAATGGCATGGCATGTCCTTTTAAGGAGTTGTGCACTTAGGTCCACGTTACATACTGTACTTTATCTGAATAAAGCAGTAGGGTGTAATTTGAGCGATTTCTGGAGAATATTCCTTGCAGGACTAGCGACCACGTAGAGTCTCCGTCATTTAGGCGTATTACAAATCTTGTTTACAACAAACATCTGCCTTAATTTAATGAAGACACTTTTCTATAGTATCGCCGCCGTGATACGGATAAAACACGGTGTGTCCGGTGCTTCTATTTTACTCTTTTTCAGTAAACTGAGTAGTTTCCTACAACACCGAACTGCAAAAATAAAGTAAATCTGAAATGTTTTTTTAACACCTCCCATTTCATTCACACAATAATATATTTTTGTGTGATATTTCAATTTTCTTAGTCTACATAATATCGACCTATCTGTCTTAAAAGAATACTGTTTTATTTATTATTTCACTATTTCACTATTACGTACTGCTCATTTTTTGTATTCACATTTCAGATATAAAAAAATAGACACACTTAGTGTAGATTATCCATTGAACATTTGCAGTCGTAACAGAAATAACTCCAGTAACGTTAAAATGTAATAAGAGTAACGAGAGATGGGAAGGGGTGTAATATTATAGACATATATGTCTTTCTTAAACTAAAACTTCACACTAATGGTAGATTAAATGTAGTTAGAGCGTGATATTAATGTTTTACTACATCTGCTAAATCCTTTGTTTACTACTTCGAAACGTTTCTCTCCAAATGATAATATATCGGTACAGGTTGACTTTTTCTTTATCCACTCCTTTTCCAGAAATACTTTTCTATCTATCAATATTCTTTAGTCGTCTTCTATCATTTTATTTTTATTTTGCATCTATCTTTACTGCCCTTTGAGCATTTTGTCGCCCTCCCCATATATTTTCCGTCTCGGTTCACTCTCTCTCTCTCTCATTTAATGTATTTCTTAGGACCTTTCCTCATTTGTTCTCTTTCTCTTCATGCTTATTTTACTTTTTTGTGTATGTGCCATTCTACATATAATATGTATTTAAATACAAAGACGAAATAAAAAAATATCGTTACCCCATCATTTACATCTCTATCATTCTGTATTCATCCGAAACCAGGTGACTTTTCCCATTAATGTTTTATAACGTTTCATTTTGTTTGTCCTATCTAACCCCTGCTTTACCATTTATTTGTCATGAAATATTTCTCTGAATATATTCCTGTTTTACCTATAATTCGATAAACATTTTTTTTACCTGCATTCCGTTCCGCTAATTTCTTTTAAGAAGAAAAAATTCTTTTGTTTGTTTCCTTCCTTTTTATTTATCGTCTAATTACAAATAGAAGTCACTTCAATATTGTTAAAACCTTTTAGGTGCTGGGAAAACTAAAATTAGATATAATAAATACAAGTTAAAATCAAAAGTGATGCAGAGACAAAATAAAAATTTCTTTTCATAGTAAAAAAAATCATAAAATAGTAAGAGAAAATCTTGTGTCAGAAATAGAAATGTATATAAAAAATGGAAAAAAAATATACAAACTAGAAATATTGAAGAAAATAAAACTGCCATCTATATAAAATAGGAAACAGATGGAAATATGTTTATTAATGTATGTTTCATTTTAAAAGAGAGAGAAACACACAAAATGCTCAAAGAGAAACTATCTCAGATATCAGAACCATGTTTTAAGAAAGACAACAAGCAGCCATTATATTGGATTTATAGATGCAATGGAAGATAAAATCATGAACGTAAAATATAGTTTCAAATCATTTTAGAAACAATAAAAGCTACCACAGTATTCTTTTTGCGAATTTCTTTTTTATGAGTGTCTGTGATTGTGAAATATAAAATTTTCCCTAAAATTGTATTAGTCTAAGGGTAAAATATTCCCTGTCTTTGTGGAACGAACTGTTGAAAGTTGTTTATACAAAGGACAACTTTAACAATTATCTCCCAGACATCACTTCCTTTCTTTCTCTCTTTCTCTCTCTCTCTTTCACACACACACACACACACTATCTCTCTTTTCTGTCTGTCTGTCTCTCGCTCTCTCTCACTTTTCTCAGTAACCATCAAAATGGCTTCAGTAACATAGGATAGACAGTATAAAAAGACAAAGAGCCTCATACAAAATTATTTCTTTGATGAGTTAACACACAACGCACGACAGACACTAATAGTGGTATGTATTTTATAGCGACTTTTCTAGTGAAGCGCATTTTCCTTCTGAACTAAATTCAATTTTCTGTATAGAGAAGCAATTAAACTATCAGATTCAGAAATTATTTGGTGCAGTGTGGAATAAACCGGTACATTTAAATAAGAACACACTGTAACATTCTAATTCGACTTAATTACCACTCACACTAACCAACATTTCTATCGTATCTTACGATAACGAAAAAATAATTACCGGAGGGAAAAGTGGAGTATAGGCACTCGAATACAATTCTTGGCGTCAAGTTTTGTTTTCAAGATCTCTATATCCATGTCTTGCAGGTCTCTCAAATGTTTTGGCAGGGCATTAAAGAGCTGAGGTCCTCTGAAACCGAAGCTGTTCCAGTACCTTGTTCTTATGTGAGCTGCAATGGACGGTACTCTTGGTACCATGCAGAGGCCACCTGTGCGGGCATTCTTGTAGTACTTGATGCCAAACTTTGGTACCAGTCCCTCCAGTATTTTCCATATGTATATTATTACATATCTCCCGCCTGCGCTCCAGGATAGACATACATACATACATACATACAGACACACACACACACACACACACACACACACACACATAAACTCCCCGCGCACACACAGACACACACGCACACACGCAGACACACACGCACACACGCAGACACACACGCACACACGCAAACACACACGCACACACGCACACACGCACACACGCACATATGCACAGATATTTTTTAGGTATATATAGGTATATATACCTATATATATATATATATATATATATATATATATATATATATATATATATATATATATATCAATGAAAACTATTTCAAAACAAATGTATTAATTTCCAGCAAAATAGTGCCTTGTACCACTCTTCTGAATTTATATATATATATATATATATATATATATATATATACATCTATATATATTCTGTGCAGCTAACTTATCTTCTGTCTGTGATACATGATGAATTCCCGTGTATGCGTAAAAGTGTAATATCCCAACATGCGGTAAAGGCACACGGAGTGAGAAATTCTTATGTATAGATTCGACAAAAAATTAAATAACAAAAAAACACTTGTCACGCACCTCTATACTTTTCGGAATAAACATAAATCTAATTCAACAAGACCGAGTAAATTTATTTGGGATTTAAAGGATAGGAATATACAGTACGATCTTAAATGGTAAATACTTGCTTCGGCACCTTTCTATCAAATTAATATGAAAAAATCTTTTTTATGCTTAAATGACAAATTTCTTATTCTTTCTGCTAAAGACACTATACATAACCTCATTGATTCACGCAACTC
>NC_142938.1:27117750-27160250 GCF_046866305.1 Octopus bimaculoides | reverse complement strand
TACAAGACTTAGAAAACTGAAGGACTGCTGCACAATCGCAATTACCGGATTCTACTGTTTTCTTTAACCCAAAGCCACGAACGTTTTAGCGCCCCCACGTACATACACACATACGCACACACACACGCACACACGCACAGGCACACACGCACACACGCACACACGCACACACGCACACGCAAACGCGCGCGTGTACGCACACACACACACACACACACACACGCACACACACGCACACACGCACACACGCACACACGCACAAGTGTTTGAATTTGTGCGTGCATAGACTTTCTGTGCGTGTAGCACATTAGTTCAATCATTTACTTTCTATATCTTTAATAGTGGAGCGTTTATGTTCTTTGAAAATATTCTTTGTAATACTATTAGTTGCAACGCTCTTTACGTAGCTCCACCTAAGTTACTAATAATAAAGTTTATAATTGTCGTTATCCTCTTTATATATTCGTATTTTCGCTGGTTGCGATATTTAATGATCCGAGTACAATACCCAGACTGTGAATTAAAAGGATTGTTGCAATGTAAAAAGAAATTTCTTTATAGCATGTTCCTTTGATACAACTAACATCAACTGCCACTTTAGTATGTGCTAACGGAATGTATGGTGTCCTACGACATGTCTTAATATGTTTATTCTATCTGTCATCATTTTCACTTCCTGGCTAGTTGACTTAATATTTGGTTTTTCACTTTCAGTATTCAAGGGATAGTTCTGTTTCCTACTCGTTTTCGAGGCCTTAAAGTATTGAAAACATCATTCGTGCTACCGCTTTCTCCTTTATTAAACTGTAAATGCGTGGTGAAATATTTATCAGTCTTCTCGCTGCAGCAAAGTAGAAAATAACTATAGCTTGTGACTGCAATACGGCTGGCATTTTGTACTTTTTGCCAGTAAGAACATATTCTTTGAAAAGAAAATAGTAAAACTAATGAACTAATGGAAAAGCCTTTAAGCCGTTGCTCGTATTGCTGGAATTTTATAGTTTTAATTTTCTAGTATTTGTGGTGAACAATGACCGTTTGCTTGCTTGCTGAATAGCTAATAACTTGCCTGGTGAATTTTTGACACTAAAAGTAACAATAAAGTGTCACTTGTTTTCCAGCCTCTCATTAACGTTTATGAACTTTGCGTATATAGATCGGTGAAACACAAGCACGCATACAATCACATACACACGCAAGCACCAACATACATATATGCGATGAATTTTTACTCTTAACGTCTATCGAATTGCGCTCAAAATATAGTTGCAATAGGAAGGTTATGATAGAAGTCAACTGTCAAAGCAGAACGCAAAAGAATCGAACCCCAAAAGTTGATGTTGCGAAGATAACTTCTTATCCACGCAGCAACGCCCGGTCGGAAATTCTATCATAGGGTACCTATTTTCTATAAAAGTAAAGGACTATATAGGCAATGTAATCACTGTTATATAAGATTAACATTAATATAAGATGCTTAATCATAGCTCTGCTGAAATAGAGTTGTAGCTAAGATCAACAACAGCATCGCCAACAATAATATGATATAATAATGAATAAGCATCTAACTGGTAGTGAATCAAAAGGAAATGCCGGTCAAATATTTCTCACAATTCTATCGTCTTAAAGAACGCAGTGTCTATTAAGGAATGTAGACCTGGATTCACTGGGAGAACTGAGCCCATATTCTTGACAATTACTGAAAATTTGTATTTTTTAAAAGAAATTCGGAAACACTATTTCTTCTTATTTGGAACTATTTAAGTTACAAAAAATTTTCAGCATTAAATTTACATAAGGAAATATATCGCATATACTTATAGCTGGATATTGTTCATACTATTGCGTATAATGTATTTTGTATCATATAACATAATTCTAGTGCCGGTTTCTTCGAATAATAAAAGATAATGCATTGATGTAGAATTTTTTATTTTCGGAAACAAGGAGCATTGAAAAGGGAAGTACTGTTTACGAGACACGGTTACAACGGATGTTAAACTAAATTAACAAATAAAGCAATGACGGTTGCAACCAGCGAACATATAGCTACAATATTTGGCATCTACCATGCGAAAAATTGTTTCTTTCTTCTATAAGAATTATCCAGTATTTTTTTAATTTTAAATCGACACGATTATAGATTGCATTCAGTAAGTGATAAACTTTATTGATTTTTGTCTTCTTTAATTACACATTTAATTTGCAAATCTGTTCCTGCTTTCGTGTCTGTTTTACATTAATTTTTGTAGTCTCTCACTTTCTTCCTCTTTCTGTCCCTCTCTTTCTATGTTTCTCTGCATATCTCTCTCTTTTTCACATTTTGTGTATGTATATGTATATAAATATATATATACGCACATACCTATATGTGTATGTGTGTATATATATATATATATATATATATATATATATATATATATATATACATATGTATAAATATATAAATATATTATATATATATATATATACATATACATAAATACAAAGAGACACGTGCGCACATACATACACACACCTATATATATATATATAGATATAGATATATGGCGGGAATCGTCAATTAGTAATAAAATTAATAATTAACAATTTTGCCAAGTAGTTCAGTATGAAAAAAACCTTTATCGGTAAAACCATTTATAATCATATATATACAGGGATTAGCATGAGTTGCTTCTCCAACATACTGAAAATTTAGAAATAGCAGTCAAAGAACTACTGATTCCAAACTACAAATTTTTTCTCTAACGGATGGTGATATTTATGGCCCACACAGAACAAAACCGAAGAGAAAAGCAAAAACAAACCTGCCTTTAGTTAATTGAGTACGACGTTTCACGGTTAAGAGTATGAAGGTACTCTATTCCGATCTTCAGCCAAATATTCGAATAAATTTGAAAATGTCTATACAACTCATGGGAATTTTGACCATGCGACATCAAAAACAACACAACCGGCCATGACGAAGGGAAATAGCCCTGAAACTCGAGTCGCCTTTATATATTTATATTTATATATTTGATCCTTTATATTGAACACTCAATATTTCATCTACATTCAATACTTTCTTTCATGGTGCTATCCATTTTCTTTTATTTTCTTTTATTTTATATTATATATTATATATTATATTATATATTGTATATTCCATATTCTATACCCCACATTGGTTCTGCAGGAATATAAATAAAACATAAAAAACAGACAGTGTTGGAACTCTTTTAAACAAAATAATATATTCCTCTATACACAATCATACAAAAAACCCACCTTTTTGTATTTATTTTTACTCGCATACATACATATATATAAATATATATATATATATATATATATATATATATATATATATATATATATATATATGTTGTTGTACTTGGGGATGGTCATATTGCCAGTTTAGCCAATAAAAACACACGCACTGTATATTTGGTGTTAATTTTTTTTTTCAGCTTTATATTACATTAATCTTAATCTTAATCTTATTTCGGCCAGAGTTCTTTCGTCACACTTCTGTGACCTCATCAGTGGTCCTTTGTTTCCTTCTTTCTTATGTGTGTCTCACCTTGCTAACTATCAGCCATTTTGTATTTTGTATTCCTATTGTATGTGTCTACGCATGCGTGTCCTTCAATGTGTCTGTGTCTTTTGTAAGTGCATGTGTGTATGGGGAGTGTTTGTATCACCTATATTCTCTGTTAATACGTGTTCATTTGTATTAGTTTTTATTTATTTATATGTTCATGTGTGTGTGTGTGTTTTTTTTTTTTTTTTTTGTTTTTTTTTAATGTGTTTAATTAAATTTTGTTAACGTATGTAGTATTTAATTCCATTTGTTTATCTATGTATTGTATTATACTTTGTTCCTATTATTGGTTTATGGGTAACATGTTGTCACATGCTGTGGTTTGTTAGTGGCGTATGTTAGTGTTCCATTCTAGTTTCCTATTCAGGCTAGGTTTCCCTTCTATTATGTGTGTAGCTTCAGTAATTTGTCTAAGTGCTGCATCACTGCTATGTGTAGATAAGATTTTAATTTCTATGTTGTTGATTGAGCCTCTATGTTCTTGCTCAGCGTGCTGGTACAGAACTGATGAGTTCTTCCCTTCCTTAAGTTCCCTCCAATGTTCGTTTGCCCGCTCCCCTATACTCCTTGCTGTTTCGCCTACATATGTCGTTGTCTTATTTCTGCATCGTCCCTCTGTACATCTTATACTATAGACCACATTTCTGGTTTTGCAGTTCGTTTGTGGGCTAAATCTACATACGATACAGTTCCTATCAGTGCAGGGGGTTCTACTGAAAGGGTATGTTCTACTGATAAGGGATTTGATAGGGTTGCCTGGCCTTTCAACAACCTTAATTCTTAGCTTAAGTTTGTCTAGGGCCCTTCTAAAGCGGTACGCCAGTTCGCCTCTAGGGGTGGTGTCGACGAACATGACGCTTTGGTACTTGTGGCTATTGTACCATGAGCTTGCCTTCCCTATTTTCTTCTTAGTTCTTTCTATGGTGTTCCATGATTTGCTCCTATAGAGTGGGCAAATCCCATTCCTATCGTTGCGTTTGATTGTTTCAAACTTCTTCATAGCTCCTTTGTAAACCCTGATCCTTTCTTTATGGCTGTAACCCGAGAACTGCATGCGGTGGACGAAATGTTGTATATGTCTCTTTAATTCTGTAGGGTCGCACATGCAGGAGACATTTCGCATTACTCTGACGAGGTCTGCCATCAATATGTTGAATTTGGCATTGTCTGCAATAGCCGAGTTCCGGTGGGTCAGGTACTTGGAGGCCATAGGTTTTGTATAGTGTGAATGGAGGATTCTGGTTTTATTGTTCTTAGTTTCTAGCCAGAGTTCAGTATCTAATACAGGTAATCTATGGTTAGGGTGTTTAGTAGGGTAGTCTATCGTAACTCTAATACTCTGGTGGATGGAGTTAGCTATTTGCTGGATGCTCTCCATAGTCTTAGTTTCTATTTCTATTTCAGGGGTACTCTCTTGTGGGGGTGTCTTTACCACTAAGTTGATATCATCGACATATCGAGAGTACACATTCACGAGTATGGAGTTCTGTGTCAGGCGTTCCTTAAGCCTTCTGTCCCACCATACCATGAAAAGATTGGCCACATCACCGGCGATACTAACCCCGATGGCTGCCCCCTCGTCCTGGGCGTATAATTTGTTGTTAAATTTAAAGGTGTGGCCTTTTAGGGTGACCTTTATACTAGCTCCTAGTGCATGTGCGATCATTTTCTTTACCTGGTGGATATTAGTGGGGGTCCGTATGGCTCTGGTCCATCCACTCCATCTCTCTATAGGGGTCTTCCTAGCCATAGAGGTAATTGTGGGTGGTCTACCTCTTAGACGTCTACTAGGGCAGAAATCTCTAAGGTCGTATCTATCTAGATATGCATCGTCATATGTCAATCTAAGTAGGAGGCCCAGTTCTTCTGTGTTGACTTTTTGGAACTCCACTTCGCTCTCGTTGATCATTTCCACGCACTTTTCCACTGCAAAATCCACGTCGATAGATGGGTATAGTGATACCACATCCATGCTACCCACTATACACCCTGTCAGGTTGCAAGTGTTGTTGCAGTCGTTGATCCTGCTGAGGAGATCTTCCGTGCTGTCACAGACATCAGGTGACATCTGGATTATGGGGCGTATGATCATTGAGAGGAAGTAGGAGATCCTGTAGTTACTAGCGACATTCGCTCCACAGACTGGTCTTGTTGGTGGTCCCACTACAGGATTAGTTGTTACTTTGTGGTCCTTACGGAGCCCATACAGCGTCGGGATATCATTGTTCCAGGCTTGGAAGTTGTTGGCTGTGCGCTTCTGGTGTCTAAGGACAATTGTCCACATCATCATGTGGGCATTGAGGACTTTTTCTCTTTCCTCATGCGCCTGTAAGGTTGTTACCTTCGTATTGGCGATGTGAGGTTGCATTGCCTGGATATAGTTCGGCAGGCTGTCTATTGACATTCTGCCGGACTTATCTGTGGGAAGGCATACCACTTCTCCCTTTTTCGTGCGCTGCATGAGCTTGTGTAGGCCACTTGCGGGTATATTCCCAAGTTGTTGGGCCTCTGTCTTATTCTGTCTCTGTCTCTTAGTGTACAATTCTAAAATCTGTCTAAGTTTTGTCCTAGCTATAGTGAACTGTGCTTCCATGTGGTCATGAGTATGTTTAGGGATGCAGACTCTTTTGTTAAAGGGTAATGTTGTCGGGTATACCCGGCTCATATCATAAGTTTTGTCATGTATGTTGAAGAATTGAGTGTCAAGGAGGCTAGTATTCCTGTTGTTGGCCCCTCTGGGGTTGTCTTCTTCGTAACTACCACTACTATTACTGCCGTTATTGCTACTCCCATTCATCCTGTTATTCCTACCACTACTATTGTTACTGTCACTACCACCACCACCACCACCACCACCACCGCCATTGTTACCATCCCATCTAGTGTTTTCTGTTTTAGGTCTGCTGACTCCCTGTCCAAGAATTCTGTTGCATTCAGCTTTATTCTCCCTCTTGACCCCCATGGCCTTACCTTTGTCTGTGTTCTTGTGCCTATGGTTATCTGTGTCTGTGTGTCCGTTCTCCCTGTTATTGTTGCTGTTGTATTCGATTTTTTCTCTGTTATTGTTTTTGTTTCTATTGCTTGTCCTCATGTGTTCGTTTTTGCTGTTGTTGTTGTTGCTGTTGGTGTTCATGGGGTTGCAGTTGTTTTTGTTGCTACGGCTGTTGTTGTTGCTGCTGCTGTGGTTATTGTTGGTATTGTTGTTGTCGTGATTGTTTTCATCCATGTTGTTGTTGCTGCGGTTATCGTTGGTATTGTTGTTGTTGTGATTGTCGTCATTCATGTTGTTGCTGCGGTTATTGTTGTTGTTGTCATTCGTGTTGTTGCTGTTGTTGTTGTTGTCATTCGTGTTGTTGCTGCGGTTATTGTTGTTGTTGTCGCTCGTGTTGTTGCTGTTGTTGTTGTTGTACATGTTTAAATTCCAACGTATTTTTGTGAACGACTTTTCGATTTCGGAGAGGCATTGGATGGGGTTAACCTTGTGATATATCGCATATTTCGGTGGTAGTTGAAGTAGCGATTTTTCATCTGGGTCTGTTGTTATTCCCCCATAGATGTTGGCTTCGTTGTCTCTGTTGAACTCTGCTGGTAGAGGGACCTCTGCCATAACAATTCCGTTTATTGTTTCTGGGTATCCCTCTTTCTCTTCTTTTGCGAGTTTGTATTGCTGTTCACTTTTTAACCACGAGATTTTCTTTCTAAAGTGTATATTGCACTGGCGTATGACATATGTATTCTCTGCGTGTATTATATTCATAAGTGTGGTTCTCTCTGTTCGTGTGGTGATGCCTCTAATTTCTTTTAATAGAATGCGTCTACGCTTATTTTGTTGGCTGAGTTCCTTATATATTTTGTTCTTAATGTTCGCCATTAGCGTCCGTTTTAGCCTTTCGGCTTGACCCTTGGTGAGTTCTAGTTTTTCTACGCTGGATGTGACCCTGTTGGTGTGTAATTTGGAGGAGACACATAGTTTAACAAAATGAAGCTGTTGAGTCGTCACGGTTTTCCGTAGGCAACTGAATACAGTGTCTTTCAGTATCTTGCTAGCCTGGCTAAGGCTCGCGTTGTTCCGTTTACATATTTGTTTTGCAAGATTTTTTATGTGAAATCGTGTGTTGAAACAGATGTTGTTGTACTTGGGGATGGTCATATTGCCAGTTTAGCCAATAAAAACACACGCACTGTATATTTGGTGTTAATTTTTTTTTTCAGCTTTATATTACATTAATCTTAATCTTAATCTTATTGAAGGACACGCATGCGTAGACACATACAATAGGAATACAAAATACAAAATGGCTGATAGTTAGCAAGGTGAGACACACATAAGAAAGAAGGAAACAAAGGACCACTGATGAGGTCACAGAAGTGTGACGAAAGAACTCTGGCCGAAATAAGATTAAGATTAAGATTAATGTAATATAAAGCTGAAAAAAAAAAATTAACACCAAATATACAGTGCGTGTGTTTTTATTGGCTAAACTGGCAATATGACCATCCCCAAGTACAACAACATCTGTTTCAACACACGATTTCACATAAAAAATCTTGCAAAACAAATATGTATATATATATATATATATATATATATATATATATATACACACACATACATATATATATATATATATACACACACATACACACAGACTCATGTGTGTTTGTGCGCGTGTGGCATGTTATGCACCAATGAATATTTGTGTAGGTCTGTATATCGTTGACACTATTGTGCACACATATACAAATATACATTCCCTATATCTACGCTCTTTCACATTTACAGACACATGCATAAGCCCACAGACTAAATCATAGAAAAACATGCACCCCGACATATACATACATTCATACACACACACACACACACACACACACACACACACATATATATATATATATATATATATACATACATATTTATATATGTAAGTATAAATACATGCATATATATGTGCGTAGATATTTTATGTGTGTGAGTGAGGGCAGGAATATAGATCGAGGGTAAAGTAAATAACCAAATAAATGTGTAGTTTGATCGATATTTAGTGAGTTAGATATGTATCTGTGTATGCTTATATACATGTATAAATGTAAAGAATAACATGTTTTTAAAGGTCCAACAATGCACTATAATTCAAAAAATGGACATGTATAAATGTTTCTCGTAAATCATTCATTTTTCTTCAAAAGGTATGGGATTTTTCGTAGCATTATTCGTTGCTTGTTGCTGTTGTCTCACCTAAGCCTGTTGAGGAAAAAAATGTTGAAACAAACACCCATTCACACACAGACATACACTTAGGCACACACACAAACACGCGCGCATACATATATACTTCACACAACAAAATATAACGTGAATACAGAAGAAAATAAAACAATGTCCGTCGATTCCAAAGCGAGACAACATAACAATAATATGGAATAATACGGACACAGTTGTTAAACTGGCTCAAATACTTAGTTTGCTTTTTGGTATGTGTATGTGTATGGTGGTGATGGTGGTGGCGGGCATTTAAAAAAAAAAATATTGCACTCTTTGTTTTATTATAGAATTTTATAGAATTCTAAAGATGAACATGTGGTGGATCATTACATTTCGACCTAATATACTTTGTAGGTATTATGTTAATGGTTTTCTTTTTAAATGTTTTATTTAAATGGACATCTTAGTCGATATAACATGTAGCTCACCTACTTCACTCAGACGATTCAGCTTTATATAGTTCCAGATAGACATCACAGTATATGCCTGACACATCACTGTAAAAAAAGAAAAAGGCACGTTATGTTCATTAGTTTGCGGTAGGTTTTCAAAATCATGTAATCTCCACGAAAAGGCGGCGAGCTGGCAGAATAGTTAGCATGGCGGGCAAAATACTTAGCGGCATTTAGTTCGTCTGTATGTTCTGAGTTCCGATTCCGCCGAGGTTGACTTTGCCTTTCATACTTTTGTGACACACACAGAACAAAACCGAAGAGAAAAGCAAAAACAAACCTGCCTTTAGTTAATTGAGTACGACGTTTCACGGTTAAGAGTATGAAGGTACTCTATTCCGATCTACAGCCCAATATTCGAATACATTTGAAAATGTCTATACAACTCATGAGAGTTTTGACCATGCGACATCAAAAACAACACATGAGGAAGGCACTTACAAAATTTATCGGCTAGTACGTTCAAACATTTCACTCGAAAGAATCTATTCCATGTGCGCCACAAATAGTCCCGCATAAAGTATCAGTTGCGTACTGGGGGCGATCTAATTGACTAGGCTCCCCCCGAATTTTAGGCCTTGTGTTTATAATAGAAAAGATTCACGTCTCGATTTGGTCTAAGTGCAGTGTAAGTGCTCGGTTGATCAAGTTTCGTATATATATATATATATATATATATATATATATATATATATGTAGGGAGAATTCCCAGAAAAACAAAAGACGAAGAGAGGTGGTGTAGATAACAAAACGTTGTATTGATTTAACGCTTCAGAAGTGAAAAAGTCTTTAATGTTTCGAGCCTACGCTCTTCCACAGAAACGAACAGAGAGAGAGAGAGAGAGAGAGAAAATAAAGATTGTGTAGTGGCTAGCGATCTATCATGGCAAATGCCGGACAGAAGGGTCAAACAGGAGGGAGAGCTAGGAATAAGGGGAGATAATAAAGAAGTGGTGCTCCCGAAACGAAGGTGCGTGTGCGAATAAGAGAGTATGTATGAGCGTGTGGAAGAGGGCTGGTGACCTTGACGTATGCGTGTGTGCATGTGTAAGTGTGAGGATGTGGGGTTGGAAAGTGGTCAGTGCTAGTGTGTGCGTGGTGGTGTTATGTGATGCGGTGTGTTTTGTGGTATGGTGGTGTATAATATAGTGGTGTGTGGTGTATAGACCGGGGTGTCATTGCTGAGTCTGATGTCTCGGAGGTATGCATGTGAAGTCGCATGGCTCAGAGGTTAGAGCGTCGAGATTACGATCGTGAGGTTGTGAATTCGATTCCCGGGCCGGGCTGCGTGTTGTGTTCTTCAGAAAGACACTTTATTTCACGTTGCTCCAGTTACCTCAGCTGTAGAAATGAGTTGCGACATAACTGGTGCCAAGGTGTATCGGCCTTTGCTTTTCCCTTGGATAACATCAGTGGTGTGGAGAGGAGAAGCTGGCATCCATTGGTGACTGATGGCCTTTCATAAACAACTTTGCCCGGACTTGTACTCCGGAGGGTAACTTTCTAGGTGCAACCCATAGTCATTCATGACCGAAGGGTGTCTCCTCCTCCTAATATCTGCATAGAAATGTATAGGTTTGGAGAAGATTTTTTGTGGAAGATAATTGCTCACGTTCGCAAGTCTAACTTATCTACGCAACTGATGCTTATCCAATAGAAAGTTCACCGAGTTGGACCGTTACAACCTGGCACTAGTTCCCTCGCAGTCTTTGCAGTTACAATGCAAGGGACCTAAATATCCTGTAAATGTACGAGCCTGCATTGGACTTTTGACCGCGAAAGGCGGAATATCTATAGAAATAGCGTAGGGCATTGTAACCAACTCACAAATGTCTTTGCCAATTCGTCGAAATACATGTGAATTGCTCTAAATACATCCGTTTAATGGATTTAGTTAATACACATTAATTTATCCTAATTAAACAGACTTCCTCTAATTACACTAAACTAAAGTAAATACAGATATATTCTGAATGTACTTGTTTGCCTTAAATACAATGTTTTTTTAAACACATTACCATGCCTATTCATATTGGATCAAATATATTCACGTACACTAAATACACCAGCTCTCTCTCAATACACTAACCTATAACAAATAAACTGTTTTCTTCTAAATACACTGGTATGACCTAAATGGTTTGATTGTTTTACATACAGTGACTGTTCTACACATATTGGGTTGTCGTATATAAACTAATTTAAGGTGATGTATAAAATATTGCTCAAGGAATTTAATACGATATGAGACACCTCGCATAAAAAAAAAACAATACAATATTATCGGTTTAGACACAAACAAAAGCTAGTCGGAAATCCTATGTGAACTGAAAAACGTAGAAAAAAAAAGCAAGAAGAGAAAATTGCATGGTTAATCAATTATGTGAAAGAAAACGGCATAATCAAGAAAACCTGTGCAATGTGGATTATGAAAAAGTGAAGCTAGTGATGATTTTTATTTGTTATGCGAATGTATTTCTCTGTAGTGTATGCGCCCACAATAATTATTTATGCGGAACTAACCCAAATTTATTCACTGTGACCTTCAGCAAAATGATGAGGAACACAAAGGGAGACATACAATCTGATATCAATGTGTATTTAATGTTTATAATTTATAATCTTTTTTTTTCTCTCTCCGGGGAACGTATAATTTGACGTCTATGTTATCTGAAAGTCTATAACTAATCAAACATCGAAAAATACAAAACGAATGAAATAAGCAAATACACTATAGCGCTAAAAGTTATGTGAACTTTATATTAGCGGCGAATCATATGAATTGTATTTATTAGACATGAAAACATCTATCGTATTTCACGTTCATTGTGCATATAGACTTAGTGGAATTATATCCCGTTCCTTTGTTAGACTTTTTCTTAAAATATTTGTTTTCTTCATTGGTAACGTCCATGATTAAGGATATCGTACTATTTCAAAGAGCGGATTTACAGAATTTATTGATTATTCTCCACTAGTTATTTGTGGGAGCTTTCGGCGGTTCATTCCTGTTGGAGAAAGTTTATATTTCTCTCGCATACACACATGCATTTATTCAAACACCTACACTCTTCACCAAATATATATGAACATACATATGTAAAGATGCATATACATACACACATACATGCATACTTATATATATAGTGATACACAGATAGATAGATACATAGAGATACGCACAAAGACGCATACATACATATCATATTATACATGATATATAATCACGTGCACACAACAAACGCAAACACAGTCACACTACACTCCCACAAAGCACACAAACAGACACGCACGCACGCAACACACACACACACACGCATATATATATATATATATATATATATATATATATATATATATATATATATATATATGTGTGTATCTAAATAAGTATAGTGCAAAGTTTCAATAAAAAGGTTTTCCACGAGGTGAATTGTAACTGAAAAATATTACAAAACAAAATACGAAGATATATATATATATATATATATATATATATATACATATATATATATATATATATATATATATATATATATATATATATATATATATATATATATATATATATATATATATATATATATATATATATATATATATATATATATATATATATGTACATATATAAACAAGCCGACAACTGATGAAGTGTCGTTCTTTATGTTGCTTGTCTTGTTTTCCAATTGTTTCTTCCGTTGTTCGCAAAAAATGTTCATATTCCATGTATTTGTATTTCATATTTTGTGTTGTTTGTGGTCTGTGACGTCCTGTACCAACATATGCATATGTATACACATATATATGTAAGTATGTACATATATGTATATATGCATATATATATATTATTCATATTATTATCTATCTATATATATATATATATATATATATATATATATATATATATATATATATGTGCGTGTGTGTATGTGTGTGTGTTCGTATAATTAGTTTACCGAAATACCAGCCTCCTAGCTTGCAAGAAATATGAGTCAACACTCCAAGGCCACAAGTTTGTCACTATTAAGACATACGCACGGCGAATACAAGGAATATGATAAACATAGGCCGTACCTTTGCATTAACCACACAGCAAGCACAGATATCTTGATATCAACTGAAACCACGTTTTGTGCGTTAGCACTTAAGCATCATCACTCAAACTTACAGTAGTTATCTATTTTTCAAAATATTCAGTTCATTACACCGTGCGCGTTTCCTCACTTGAATGTCACCGTGAACTAACACAAAGTGAGTAAGGAAAAATTTTAAAATTTGATGAAGTATTACTACCATTATTAAAAATAACAATAATAATTAAGGGCCCAGCAAGTTTAACCTAAATAGGTAAAATATACAAATATAATTAAGGTACCGAAATACCAGCTTGTTCGTTTTTTAATATCACCGTGGCCTTCAAGTGAACAAACGTCCATGGTGTAATGAAATTAAGCTTGTTTGATAATTCTTGTGCTAACGCACAAAAGGTAAAATCAATTGATACCAAGATATCTGTTTTTGCTTTGTGGTTTATGCACAGGTAAGGTCTATTCTTATTATATTCGTTACATTCACTTAGCGTATTTCTTAATAGTGAGGAAGTTATGGCTTTGATGTGTTGACTCTTATTTCTGGCTAGCTGGTATTTCGGTACCCTAATTTATCTGTACAATTTGCTTATTTTGGTTAAACTTGGCGGTCATTTTATTATTATTGCTATTTCTAATAATGGTAATAATACTTTATTAAATTTTAAATTTTTCTTACTTTATGTTCATTTTTGAATATCACAAGAACATTCAAGTGAACTAACACGCACGGTGTAATGAAATGAATAATTTGAAAAACAGATGAATAGAGAAAGCTTGGCTGATGATCCTTAAGTGCTAACACACAAAAGGTGGAATCGATTGATAATAAGACACTGTTCTTGCTTTGTGGCTTATGCAAAGGCAAAGCCTATTTTATTATATTAGTTGCATTCAACATGCATGGTTCTTAATAGTGAGAAATATGTGGCTTTGAAGTGCTGACTCTTATTTCTAGCAAGCTGGTATTTCGGTACCCTAATTTATTTGCATATTTTGCCTATTTAGGTTAAACTTGCACGTCACTTTATTACTATTGTAATTTTTAATAATGGTAACAAGAATTTATTATATTATATTATATATATATATATATATATATATATATATATATATATATATATATATATATATATGTATGTGTGTGTGTGTGTGCGTGTAAATATTTTCCTATTAGTATGTCCATTAAAACAAATTCACCGTTTGGGTTACCTGATGTCATCCACAGTAACGATATAGTTTTCACTGGATCTACGTCAGGAAATCCGCAGTGTTTGTTGAATTTATAGTTGATAAATAAATAAATGAAACAGAAGTTGGATGTAATACAAATCTTTATAAAGGTTCGTGCTAAATTCATCTTCTGTTTCGTTTATCAACAATATATATATATATATATATATATAGAATGTGTTTGGATGTGCACATAAATACATACACATATATATTTGTGGTAGAGGTCTATAGAAATAATAAATGGTGTTCTTAAAAAGCAAATTTATTGCTTTACGTACAATTCAATCGGACATAATTTCTTCAAAATTTGTTCTGTTCTTAATTAACATCTCCCTATATTTACTTTTCTGATTTCTAGAATGCATCTTTGAAATCCATAGTAACATTTCAATTTGTGTTCGCAGGTCGAGATTAGGTTTGTATCTTTTATTATTATTTGGTGAAGTGAATATTTTGATGTTGTAGTATACTTAAATCGCATTGCTTTGTCTGTGAACGGAAATTCACAGTAAGACGTAGGTTGTCTTGTCCTAATCATTGTTTCGCAGATTTGTTTTGATCGATTGCTGTAGAATTTTGTTTGTAACAGCGAAAGTTTTCCTTGGTTGTTATTTTTGGAATCTTAAAGAGGCTTATACCATCGATATGTAAGAGCCAATTGTTTTCATTCAAAAGGTTAGTTTGGCGATGTTGTTGCGAATTGTTTATACATGGAACAGGCAAGGACTGTGTTTGGAGAACTATTGATCTCTTTTCTTTCGCTTCTGTTTATAATATATACGTGAGTTTTCAAAGAAATGAAACGTCTTATAGAATGAGTAAATAATTTCTGAAGCTTGCAACCATTGTGGAATTGTATAATGATGAATGACAAATTATTTTGCTTGGATTCCATAGAAATTCTAGCTGAATTGTGGATTAAATCAGAGTGTAGATATTTCTAAAATTATTATTAGCGTGTGTTGGTTTATAAAATAATGTTTCCCAGACATAAACTGCATCACTTTGGGATGATTTCAAACCAACGTAGACAATGTGATACTGGTAGCCAGTACAATCTGCTTTTAGCAGATGTGTTTCGATTGTTGCAGTATTTTCTTCGCAACGACGCTTACAATGGTTGTTCAATGTCCTATCTAAACTCGTAGATACTATATTATTTAATATTGGCGGATACTATGTTAAATTTCTTTTTAATTTTGAAGTTCAGTATTTCTTAGGATGAAACAATGTTCAAGCTACTGACTGAATGACGTTTGGTCGACGCAAACTATAACTGTCGTTATAGGAAAACTATAACTCTCATTAAATAGGATTGAGGGTATTAGAAACAAGTACATTGCTAGAAACAAGAGCTAAACGCTGATATGTTCACGTCTTTTTCTTGAGATGTCTACTATATAAGGACTTTAACGCACATGGATATACGCAGGATTGCACATAAAGACTTACGCTCATGGATCTACATAGGATTGTGTCTAAAGACTCATGGTCTGGTTTCTGTAGCTTCGCAAAGTTGAACTATGAACTTTTATGCTTCTGTTTTCATCTTCTCTCCATCTTCTTATTCTTTTACTCCCTTCCTCTATGTTGTCATCTTGTGGATATATACATTCTCATTTTCCATATTGTTTCCTCTATTTGTCTCTGATGACGGAATATCCCATACTCGGGGATATCCTAGAAACAGCTGTAAGATTTTGAATTTCTTTCTATAATAATATTGTATATGACTTAAGATATTTGCCTTGCCTAAATGTTTGACGTTAACTATTATATATATATATATATATATATATATATATATATATATATATATGTGTGTGTGTGTGTGTGTGTGTGTGTGTGTGTATGTGTGTGTGTGTGTGTGTGTGTGTGTGTATATGTGTGTGTGTGTGTGTGTCTAGATAGATAAATACAGATATATAGATAGATGGAGAGAGACAGTGAGAGAACAATAAGTGTTCCTGAACATCATTGAAACTGAATTTGAGATTTAATAAATTATTTCTTCTTCCAGAAAATGTAGAGAAATCACTTGGCGGTAAATTGGATCAATTCTTGGATAAAAGAAAAAGAAAACAGGCAATCCCTGAAACTAGCGTGCTATTAAATATAAAAAACCGATCGTATCGTCTTGAGACAAGAGGGCAGATGGGAATGTGTTTCTGCCTTAATAAACTTAATCATCTTATCAGTTGTTCTGTTTTATTTCCAGCAGTACAAGATACTCGAACATATAAAATGAGCGGAACACACACATACTCGCACACACACTCTTCCATACATAGACAGACACACACAGACGCACAAGTACACACACCTGCTTACTCAGTACATAAACACAAGCACACACACACCCACCCACACACACATACACACACACACACGCACCCGTATATATATTCAACAAATGTACTTTGAATTTTTCCACCTGTGTTATATACATCCACTCCCATTATTTCACCTTACTAAATATTCAGAAACGTTGAAAATACTTATAATGCATTACGTTATCTTCTGAGCGTGTGAATGCGTGTAGAGATAAAAAAAATAACTATAAGAGTTTTAGGAATAGTGAAAAATCGATATAGAAAATCGTTTAAATATTGGTAGGTAACTTAACGTATTTATTTAGCAAGTAAAATCAGTATTTATGCATTTACTTATATTTTAGATACATGATGACGAGAAGTGCCCTTCATCCAGTTGCAAGATCTTCAATACTGAACGGGCAAAGGGTTAAATATTCTCAGGCGGATGTGTTCCAGAGTTTTGTAACCAAGTGTGAGGTGATGGGTGACGAATCACATCCAACCCAATAACTCATAAATCACACTTACGTGGATATTTGCTGTGATTTTACACTAGACTGTTTTTCTTTCTTCGTCAGCGTTTATGAATTTTCAAATGAAGAATTTACATTTTAGTTTGAAATTTCAATTTGCTAAATATAATATCTTTTCATAAAGCAAAACCAAAAAACTATAATAAGAAAGAAAAGAATAGTAGAGATTGCTTTAAATACAAAGTTCTAACATAAACTGCAATTTATAAAGTTTCAAATGGAATTCAAAATAGATGATATGTATAAAAGTTTTCCATTAATATTGAAAGGAATGTAAATGAATGTGTGTGCATGTATGCGTGCATATGTAATTCGGTTAGAACGATGAAATAACTAACGAATGATATTTATAACTTTTATATACAATTATAGATGAAATTATGAAAATATTCATAAAGCATATACCTAACAATGTAAAGGATTATCAATAGAAGACACATACAGAGTAAAAAATAACCTATTGTGACAAAGATTCGTCAAAACAAGTTTTAACAGTAACTAGACATTGAAATACAACCTATTCATGAATGCAAACATGCGCGCATGCGTATGTGGTTAAAAAGTCGGTTTCAGAAAATCTTGGATTCCAGATTCCGAGTATGTTTGATTCTGTTGCGTGTGGAGTGACACATCTCATCTCAAAATTATCATACAGCAAATTGAATCTATGCAAGTTATCCAAGGTAAAGAACAAGGTAATGTTGCTGATGCATATTATCCTATCGCTACAATACCGACAAAGAACCCTGATATCCTATTTGCGTCACGTGGATTTGACAGGAAAATAACTTACATTAGTTTGAGAAGAAAGTCATCCAGGTGAATTAGGTTTCTCTAAAATATCGTACTGTGTGGCTCGACTCATCTAATGAGGTGGACGTGTGCCACACCTACAAAACATAGAATAATGTCTACGTGACCTAATAGAAAAGTGAGTCAACCTCTTATTAAATGCATATAACATCAATCAAATCCGTTCTTACGCTTATTCGTATGTGAGCACAGGCACACACACACACACACACACACACACATGTATGTTTGTATATATGTATGTATGTATATATATGTATGTATGTATATATATGCATATATATATATATATATATATATATGTGTGTGTGTGTGTGTGTGTGTGTGTGTGTGTATATGTATATATATATATGTGTGTGTGCGTGTGTATATATGTATATATATATATATATATATATATATATATATATATATATATATATATATATATATATATCGATATACAGGGATTAGCATGAGTTGCTTCTCTAACATACTGAAAATTTAGAAATAGCAGTCAAAGAACAATGATTCGAAACTACAATTTTAATCTCTAACGGATGGCGATATTTATGGCACACACAGAACAAAACCGAAGAGAAAAGCAAAAACAAACCTGCCTTTAGTTAATTGAGTACGACGTTTCACGGTTAAGAGTATGAAGGTACTCTATTCCGATCTTCAGCCAAATATTCGAATAAATTTGAAAATGTCTATACAACTCATGGGAATTTTGACCATGCGACATCAAAAACAACACATGAGGAAGGCACTTACAAAATTTATCGGCTAGTACGTTCAAACATTTCACGCCAAAGAATCTATTCCATGTGCGGGACTATTTGTGGCGCACACGCATACAATAACATACATATTTAAGCAAACACAGGGGCGCATATATCGATATACAATTATACAGTTTATATGAACAATGCCACAAGGACCATGTATAATGAAAAGAAGCAATGCTTCTATGTAGAAAATCTGTGATTATATTTATGATATGAACTGACTAAATCTTATATATCTTAACTCAATACATGTGTAATGTGCTTCATTGTATCATGTTTTGATATGTTTTTCTTTCGTTTACTTCAAAGAATACAGCCTCAGTGTTATTTATCTGTTTTCATTCTCCTTTTAAAGGCCTTTCTTATTGAATAAACTTGTAAATTTTACTGATCCGTGAAACATATGGATTAACTTGTAGATATATCAGTCAATTGTTAGCTCTGAAATACGAAGTTTTAACAAAGGCTAAGCTAACATCTGTCAGTATATTTTGAGTGAGAGATATATCTATTATTCCTTCTAGTCACTATCCATCTAACTGCACATTTGTTTGTTTAAAGATAAGAAAATTACCAATACATGCATGAGTGCCTTGTGCGTGTTACTATTCAGCCGTGAGAACAAACTTCTTTGCTTTTCTGTAATAGTGTGCAGCTCCTTACAGTATCAGTTTGTCAGATCTTATCACCAAAATTACGAACTTTATTACAGCACAGTACAAATAAATAATCTTACATTGTATTGTATGGGCAGATTGTCTGCGTGAAGGACCAAGATTGTCAGCTAAATAAACAATAAGTAAAATATAAAATAGTTTAAACCGTCCAAACAAGACAACGAGAGAGGCAGATGGTCGGATGATTAAATGATTAGTTTCCGATGGCTGCTACAGATATTCGCCTTTTAAGAGTGAAGAACCCACACCGGAGGTAATGGCAAAGTAACAGAAAAACAATTTAAATATCAAGTACTGAGACCGTATTAAATAAATACACATACGTGCACGAGCACACATACATAGACACGCACACACACACATACACACACACACATACATTCGCACGCGCGCACACACATGTGCGTATATATTTATATATATCTTCCCAATCAGTCTTACTGAATGGATTCTTATCTAAAATTTCATGTCAATCGAAGTGCATAACTTATTTTACAATCAGTATTAAGTTATTATCACTAAATATAAATGACTTAATTCTGGTCAGCAATGAACCAGCAGTTGTGACCTTCATAGCTTTCACAAGTCGTTAGCAACATAAAACAACCAAAATATCAAGAACTAGCAATACGAAGTGGGTCGCATTCTATATATCTCGTAGTGATGCCAGCCCGCTACCAGAGATTATCTGTTGTTACAAATATTCTCTATATTTGGAGTAAAAATGTTTAGATATAGCAATAACAATTTTCCCTGCCCATGCATTCGATGTTGTCAGTAGGAAAGTTACGAATCGATAGAACTTGGCGCCTTTGCTGTCTCAGCTTTGCTATCAAGACGCAAATTCGGAACACATACAGCAAAATATCCTATCGATCGCTCTAAACATTCCATCAATCTTCGCACATCTGACTGGCATTTTATAAATTGAAACGGAAAGGAGGAAAAGCAAACTTGACACCGGTGGAACCTGAAATTAAAGTGCAGAAAATAGAAAGATAAGGTATTTAAAGAAAGAGTGCTAAAAATTCATGGCCAGAGGATACGAAATCTATATGTGGTCCGTGTCTGTATCAGGAACTTAAATAAAAGCCTTAATGGAATATCAGAAACCAAATTGCACTGGCCTTGTCGAAAACTCACCTTTTACTTCGTTATTTAATGTTTATTGTTTTTATTAACAATACCATGGAAATATTTTTAACAATTATTGATTTGTCCTGGAAATATACTTTGGATACGATGCAAGCAATCACGCTGGTATTTGATGTGTAGAATTGAGTTAATCTTTCGGTCAGTCAATTTTAAAACCTATTTTTAAATTCCGATCACCGATTTTTCCTCTGTTGCTCTTTTGATGCCCATATTCTATTTTTAGCATATACGTCTTTTGTGAAATCGATAAGGATACTAATCCAATGGAAAAGGCCATGGATTACAGAAGCGTTCGGTAGTAAATACTGTTACATGTGTACTTTCTCGGAAATAAAAAAAAATCTATATATTCAGATATTACTTTCAAGCTAGCTTTTAAATGGTGGCCATTAGCAGTCTGTGTTTTAATATTCAATTAAATCAGGACAACTGTGTCTGAAACCCATCTGTCTGAGGAATTGCGCTAAAGTATTTAATAAAGACCATTTATATTCTGAGGCTATGTTTCATTCCATAATTCAGAAGAAGATAAAGTATGTAAACGTTAATAAGCTTCATTTAAATACACCACGAATATTAACTTTGCCTGTGATGGCACTTTATCAATGCTATAAATCAATGTTCATTTCTATACCATCTTGTAAATTGGCACACTATATATTTGCGTAGATTATTGCGTTTCAATATATTTCGTTTCGTTTGACTCCGAGTTCAAATTTGTGACATTACTGATTTTAAGTTTCACTATCTAGTGTTGATTAAATGAATGACTGTAATATAACTACTGTCGATGTAACGTGATACAAATCTTCCCCGTACAATTTGTCTTGATTTTACTGAAAAGCAATTTAAGCTCATGTGTTGACCATCACATTTGAATAAAATATAACCCTCTTCTTACTCGATGCCCTAACACACATTTAATACTCAACCGAATTATATATCCCATTTCTTATATTCTTCGTATGAATATTATAATATATATATATATACTACTTTGTGTATGCCTATATGTATATGTATATTTATATATGATGTATAGATATACATGGATGCATATATATATATATATAAATATATATATATATATATATATATATATATACATATATATATATATATATGTATATAAGTATGTATATATATATATATATATATATATATATATATATATACATATCCATCTCTCTCTGTGTCTCTCTCTCTATATATATGTATAATACACACACATACACACACACACACACACACACACACACACACACACACACACACACACACACACACATATATATATATATATATATATATATATATATATATATATATATATATATATATATATATATATTCCTTTATACATGCATATTTACAAAGTTTCTTTGGTGCTAATCTCTATCTGCAATGTATTTTGTGTTAATTTTTTTATCTACAGGAATGTTCTCCTGAAGAACAGAGTTGGACTAATTTGGTTCCTAACTTCGAAATCGCAATAGAGGACTAACCTTTTATTTAGGTTTTGAATTTTATGTCATGTCACCCGCCGACGGCTTTATCATGAAGACATAAAATATGAGTGGTTACAGTGGCTTCATAGCGGTTTTGATGCTATTTCTAGTTTTTGCAACCCTCTCCATTTGTGCTTTATTCACAACTATACACACTTCTTTTAAGAAAAAAATTTTGATTGCATGGTCTGACCATTGATATATTAGTAAATAATTTCGAATTCTTTACGATATATCCTTCGTAGTGTATTTTCTCCATTCCTTTTAAAATTATATATATATATATATATATATATATATATATATATATATATATATATATATGCATATATAAATATATATATATATATACATATATATATATATATATATATATATATATATATATATATATATATATATATATATATATATATATATATATATATATATATATATATATATATGTATATATATATGTATATATATATATATATATATATATATATATATATATATATATATATATATATATATATAGAGAGAGCGAGAGAGAGAGAGAGAGAGAAAGAGAGAGAGATGTCGATCACTCTCTCCTCTCTCTCTCGGTATCTCGCTGTATATATATAGAGAAATGAACCCCCTAGTCTTATAGTATGTTGGAATTTGCAGTGTTTATAAAATATGTATTTAGTTAACCATTAGTCAGAGAACCAAAGAGATCGCTGCTAGCTTGCTGTACGCTTGACATGACATGCAAACGTGAATTTTCTTAATTAAATTTTTTACTTTTCGTCTATATCACTTATCGGAACTGTATGCGCTATGATGTCCGGAAATTTCTGAAACGGCAATCTATCAGACACGCGCTGTAAGGTGTAAAACTTTGGTCATAGCAATATCTATTTAGAATTCGCTAATGTAAATTTACCTATAGAATGACCTACACATTTATAGTTATTTACTTAATTATATAAACACAAAATTCATGGAACCAGAGCCTCTTCTCATCTCATAAGAGTTCAATGGATCAGCACCAAAATCTTTCACTTTTTCCCATTGATTTATTGACCAGTTATCTCCTGTTTAAATTATTGATGTGATTGAAAATCGAAGATATAAATAGCAAATGAAATGAAATAGCCCAAGAACAAACTTACATAAAATCACCATGAAAGACGAGAATATATCATTATTTTATATTGCCACCTCAAATCAGCAGTCGGTGAGTTCTGTATATAGCAGATAATGCAGTAAATGTCCAAACTACTCTGTCACAAAATTGTCTCATTGAGCTCTCACATAAAATCCACAGAGACAAGCTAATACAGTAGGAACTAAGGCATTAGATTACTTGTCCCCGAGTTGTAAGTTCATATCAAGAGCAGGTATATTTTCGTTTGGACAGAGGATAAACTTCATATTTTGTTATATCATTTTACCAGGATGAAAACAGGTGTAGGCAGAAGATTTGTGAACGTTTACAGTGATGGACCAGTGAGTCTTATCCAAGAGATAATATACTAGCTTTTCAACCATGTTATAGAAGAGAAGCTGCGACTGATACTCAAAATTCTATCTCAAATCGTGTAAGGTTACCGCTGTATGCATAAAAAAGTCTATCCATTACGCATTATATAGTAAGAATGTACTTGAAGATTCACATTCTGTTTATGCAGTAAAACTGAATTTGTTTGTACAATAAAATTCCAATTAATAAAAGTGGCCATAGATTTTAAAGGGGCTTAAGCAGCAAAACAATCTAATGCATGTCATAAATTAACCATTGTTTTACACTCATACCACTATCACCCTCAGTTAAACATTCTGTAGCACTAAAATGTTAATTTATTCACAAACATGGCAATGACATTTGATGGAATCTGATTTATAATTATTCCCTCATTCGGAAAATACCAGCTACATCTCACACTTGATGAGAAAATAAAACTAAAATTTAATCGTCACTTAGTGGTCTTGGTTTATAATATGCAGATATTTTAAGTTTTGTTGACGTTGCCAGAAGTTACTTTGAAAGAAAGTATGCCGAATATATATATATATATATATATATATATATATATATATATATATATATATATATATATATATATATATATATAAAGTGCTATAATCTATGTCTAATCTTTAAATAAAAAACATCTAACACTGTATCACATGTATTTTCAAACGCAACATCTTACTGTAATATATACTGTTTCTGAAGTTCTGGTTATTTTGTAAGAATTAGTCTACAAATAAATGAGAAACGAAAAGCTTAGACATTTTTTTATCTGTGACTTTTTCATCAGTTAGACGTCAAATTCCACAAAGTTCTGTTTATGTAAAATCTGGAAATTAATGGGAATATATAAAATTTTTATATAAGGCAATCAGTTTATTTACAATATTTCCTCAAACGTTGTCGAAAAGTTTTTCGAAATGGAAGATTTCTATCTTTTAGTCAACAGAAAGCAATCATTGCGTCAACAATATTTGATCTTCAGTTTGGGGTTTAAATGGATATAAAAGATCAAATGGCTCAACGCATTTGTTGTCATATATTTATAATTCTTACAAGTAATGAAAATTCCATAATATGGAAAATATGAAGATGCCGTTTGCAGTTTAGTTAATCGCTTATTCGTACTGATCTTCGAAAGCTGTTAACTGTAAAGACTGCCATATGTAAAATTCCTTTTGTTTCACAGCTCGCTAAAATTATTGATTTGCAGTCTTTATGATTACGTTCTTGTAGATACAATTTAGTTTCTTCTGAAAACTTTATTTAACTACATTTTTTAATGTCTTACAAAGATAAACAAATCGCTTTAGCATAAATGTACTATAGCGTATATTACAAAAAATAGCAAAACAATAACAATAAACAACATAAATGTACCATACCGTATATTACAAAAATCAAGAAAACAATAACAAAAAATGAAAAATTAAATTTTGCTTGCATGCTTTATAATATATTTACATCTCAATAAAAAAATAATTGAAGAGTAAAATGTAAATATTGACTTAATATAATTTTTGGATACATTAAATTTTATTGGCCAATAGAATAATTTTTATGACTATCACTTTCTTGTTCATCCAAGTAAAGATTAATACTAAATTAGTTATTAGCAACATTGTTATTGATTTGAAATATTTTTCATGGATCTCAAGTGACATTCATTTTCAATTCTTATCGCCGAAGCATCACTAAGTGTATTATTGTTTCTGTATACCCCTGGGTGAATTGTTAGTTTTATATTACAAATCGTATATATATATAATAAATTCATTATATAATGTTGCCAATTCTTACTAGTTTAGCTCGAATGTGTTAGCTTGTCTAGGAATATCGAGTTAAAATTAAGTGCTGTATAAACTGAACAGCACTGATACAAACAACGTCGTTAGACACGTAATAAATGTATAGAAATAACCCAAGATATGAAAATGAAGAGATTTCCAACAATTGTGTACATGATATAATGTACCCAATGTTGTTTAGGCGCTTTTATTTAACGGGTCTATATTTCACGATAATCGTAATGTATTTATCACTAGTTTTATTAAACTTCAGTTAGGGTATTGGAATAACAATTAAGATAAAATCATTAGCTATAATAAACTGATTTCAATAGCGTAAACAAAATCAAGATGATGGGAATGTGGATAAAATAACATTAGAAGGTATTCTGATAAAGTAAATTACAATTGTAATATTTATTACGATTTGTTATTGAGGTATTTTTGTGCGTGTGTTGACAATCATGAAACTCGTTTATTATAGAGAGTGATGTTGCTGAGAAACATCTAAATTATTGTGTTTTTAATATATATATTTATAGGTCTTATACTCATAGTTTTCCCCTTTCCATTATTCATAAACACAGTGCTTATTTGATGAAAGGAATGTGAACGTCACTCAATGCATTCAGTTTTGTAAGTTAAATCCCGCTGAACGTTAAACGAAATTAGTCTAAATGTGCCCACAGCCCTTACGAATGGTGTTCTATGTTTGTTTCTTAAATATTAATATTTTAAAATTTATGATCAAGATTGAGAATAAATATATGATGAACAGTCATCGATTCAATTCTCGATCACTACTCGACAAATATTGTCGATGTTTTATACAATAGAACGTCTATATAATTACAACTATTACATTAAGTCTAATCTCTCATATTTCCTGTATATACCCTCTCACAAAATATGTGGACTACGTTATATATTGTACTGATTTACAAATTAATGGAAATATCTATTATTACCGTCTTTAATGCTTATAATGAGAATTATGCATGGCGTCTCAGGAACACCCCACCGACTAAAAGAAACATTTTGAATTCATATGAGCTATTATCTGATCAGTGCAACATACTGTTACCAGTGCAACAATATCTTATACCCACTGATTGCATCATAAAGATAACAATGAGATGCTGTTTGGGTAAACGTCAATTATCAACAAGATATAAATGATGTAAACATGCTGAACTGAACAGTCAATTAATGGTCATTCGATAGGAATTTAAGTTACATTGTGAATTCATTCAGAAACAATATTTTGTTTATACTCTAAAGCGTTTACATAAAGACATCCCTGGCGAACCTCTTAAGCAGACTAACCACAGAGTTAATTATGAGGTGTTGATAGGATTTGTATTATGTAGAACTAGAATTACTAATTGGGCGTGTTGTCGTATCGAGACAGTAATTATAAAGGCGCCATTGCCAATTCGAATGGAAGAGTAATCAGAAATACAGTGTGTTCATTAACTATTTATAATAAACAATAAGGAAAATTAACTATTGATTTAAACGAGCAGACGTGACACTGTGTTACTTGATAATGAAAACGAGAAAACTCAATAGAAATTTATGAGCAAGTCTACGTCATAAACGTCATTTCTGGATAGAGTTTACAATTAAGGTGTCGACAAATTAACTTTTAGTTTCAAAACAGACGGGAAATTGACTCCTTTGTGTAATAATACAAAAGTGTTATTGATTAAATTTTAGTACAAAACGTAGGGTACATCGCACGAAAAAATACACGACTGCGTTTTTATATCTAAGAGGAAAGCAGTTTCTCCACTCTTTGTGCAGTCATTGTCAACACAATCTATAAATGTGATTTGATAAACCAAATATTATAGGCATACAAACGAGATACTTGTTTCTGAATTTACGTTTATTAAAAATATTTCTCTGTGGAAGATACGTTTTAATAATTCATGAGTTGTGTACACAGAACAGCAAGAACACAAACAAGACAATTTATTCATTCTCCCCCTCTCTCTTTCTCTTTCTGTACATATACATATATGTATACACACACACACCCACACCCACACCCACACACACACACACACACACATATACACATATATATATATATATATGCATATATATATATATGCATATATATATATATGTATATTTATATATATGTATATGTATATATATATTTCTTTTGCAAGATTTTTGATGTGAAATCGTGTGTTGAAACAGATATTTGGGGATGGTCATGTTGCCAGTTTAGCCAATAAAAACACATGCACTGCATATGCATTAATGTAATGTAATGTAATGTTATATAAAGCTGAAGCAAATTAGCACCAAATATACAGTGCGTGTGTTTTTATTGGCTAAACTGGCAACATGACCATCCCCAAATACAACAATATATATATACATACATACATATATATATATATATATATATATATATATATATATATATATATATATATATATATATATATATATATATATATATATATATATATGCATACATGTATCTATGTATGCATGTATGCATATATGTATGTATGTATGACTATCCCTGAAAGCTAGAGAGTGCTAGAAGCGAGTAGCAGTGAGCAAACACATGATATAGAACTTATTAGGGGCAAGAATATTGATTCAATCTGACTCCTTCTCACAGTCAAATGACATTCTAAAGAATCTCTAATTTTAATCTAAAACGACGTTCCTAAAATCATTTCCCTGTAATTACCTTTCCGATGTGCTCTTTTCAGTTACATGATTTTTGTGCTATTTATCTTGATTCTAGCACAGGTCTGTGTCACATAAAATGTATTTTTCACAAAACTTTTGAATATTTAAGATTAATAACGTAGGGCAACCTAAATTTGACATGGATGCTAGTCCTGATTTAAGGATCTACCAATGTCATTTGAATAATCAGATATCAGAGACAAGAATCCAATATCATCTGCTGATTCTAACACCTAAATTCAATTTGCACCCATACATTCAATAAATCATAATGCATAAGTCGATAAACACGCCAAGGATTCAAATGAATTATACATGCTCGAATAGACTACAGTAATTGCACAACGAAATGATGGATGTCCGATATGTAAAAGGTTAAACAAGAATTTATACATCTACTTTACACTTGATTTTCATAATGTATTCCGTATTTTCAAAACAATGTTGAACAAAAGACACATATGTGGTATACCCTATATATATATGATATTTGTTATTTAAAATCACGCGGTTTCGATTTCAGTCTTACTGTGTGAATTTGGGCAAGTTTGGTTAACTTTAGCCTCGGATTGATCAAAACCTTGTGAGTAAATTCAGCAAAAGATCAAGAAAATTATATGAAAGTGCGTCAAACACACACGCATGCACGCACGCACGCATACACACACACACACACACACACACACACACACACGCACACACACACAATACACACACACAATACACCCACCCACAATACACACACACACACACACACAATACACATACAATACACACACACACACAATACACACACACACACACACACACACACACACCCATTTCTGTATCATACTTTATGTAACTACGTGGAAGAATACTGTGGTAAATTTGCATTTCATCGATGTATTTAAATCAAATATCATACGCAGATGGCTATGGTACGAGATGCATTCGAGATGTTTTGTGACTTCTTAAGACGAGGAATTTACTGCACTTGATTGTTGGAATTTTATTATATCATTACTATGCATCTAATAAGTTGACCTGCCAAGTTTTGTTATTCAAGATTGAAGGAGACAGAGGTAACAGTATTTTGAGAACATCCTTCTAAACAGTGCTGGTTACGGCTGATTAGATTCTACACGAAAGAACGGTAGAGAAAAGGTAAGAGGCGATGAGAGGGAAGGAAAGGGACACGTCAAACCATTAGAGCGTTGAGAAAATTTAGAAATTTCTGGGTGAAGATCGTTGTTTGTCTATAAAGACAATAAACAGATTTTGGAGATGGTGTGCCAACTGTACACAAAATTATTCATGAAGATCTGAAAATGCACAAAGTCTGTGTAGGTTTGTTTCCAGGGTGTTCCGTGACAAGCATCCTGGCAACCAAATACTTGATAGAAATGAGCATTAGAGATGTCCTTCAGTCAACCAACTATCGAGACCTTACTCTCTGTGACATCTGGGTGTTCCTCAAGCTATAGGAAAATCTGAGGCAGTTATTTTGAAAATGAAGGAGGCTGTGACAAGTGTGCTGGACGTCTTCAATTTAGAAGTCTTCCATTGGCCTTTCCCGAAGTGAATGAATCGGTGCAACAATTGCATTGAATTTAGAAGATCCTAAATTCTGTTTCTACTATGAAATTAATAAATTCTGCCCTGACAATCTCAAACTTTCTGGAATGCACTGTGTATTCTAATGCTGCTTCTATTGCTTATGAAGCATATGCACGAGCGTGTATGTGTGTGTGTGTGTGTGTGTGTGTGTGTGCGTGCGTGTGTGTATTTGTGTGTGCATGCCTGAACATGCGTATGTAGACGTAACATGGAAGAATGGTTGAGAAATTCGCTTTGCAACCACGAAGGCCCAGTTTCAATCCCATCTTGGACCTCCTTTTCTATCCCCCAACACACTTACATACACAAACTTCGAATAATAATTCTTAGCTACTATTTATTCATACTTTCTAGCGTAGTTGATCGCGCACATCTCATTTAAATATTTTTGACTCCTTTAAAAATGTGAGAGATATGTCATATCATGTAATCGGCCTCTCAGTTACGCATTCCCTTAATATTTGTTTGTAACCTTCGTATTCGTTAAATAGTGAAGTATTTGAAAATCCAGTGTTTTGAACTCCTACTTCTGTTATTCTCTACGCTTTCTTACATATTTTCTCATATATCTTTCTTTATATTATATCATTTGGTTTATTATATTTATATATCATATACGTGAATGAGTATATACCTGTATATTTTATACGTATGTAAGTATATATCTCTATATTCTACACAAATATAAATGTAGGGCCATGCGTATGTATATATATACGCGCATATGTGTGTGTGCATTTACACATGCGTATGAGTATGTGTGTATATATGTGTGTATGTGTATATATTTGGAGATATATGTGTGTAGGTGTGTGTATGTGTATATATATATGTTCATATGCGTGTATATGTGTGTGCGTGTATGTTTACATGTGTATGTGTGTATGTGCATGGAAAGGTGACGACAGTTTTATGAATTTCTGCTGCCCTTATGTCTGCTTTATTTAATCTCACTTTACTGGAAAGATTTCTTCCCTGTTTTAATGACGTTAAAAACATATTTTGGCTACAGCATGTCTGTTCTTTTTGGAAGTGCAGTCTCAAAAGAAATTAATGCTGTTGAATCCCAGGAATTGACGACGAATGTGTGACACAAAGCTGTAAATTGATCCATAACATGTCCGAAAGCAAGTACAGCGACTAGACTTCAATGTCTGTACAAGCCTTCTTACATACCGGAGCAGTCTCTTATATAGGCAGTCAGTTTACCATAGCAAAGACGCTAACCATAAACTAAGTCGATAAATATATATATAAATAAACGTTTAGCCACTCTCACATTTTACAAAAACCACGCGCAGGAGTGGCTGTGTGGTAATTAACTTGCCTTCCAACCACATGGTTCCAGGTTCAGTCCCACTGCGTGGCAGCTTGGGCAAGTGTCTTCTACTATAGCCTCGGGCCGACCAAAGCCTTGTGAGTGGATTTGGTAGACGGAAACTGAAAGAAGGCGGTCGTATATATATATATATATATATATGTGTGTGTGTGTGTGTGTATATATGTTGTGTATCTGTGTTTGTCCCCCCAACATCGCTTCACAACCGATGGTGGTGTGTTATGTCACCGTCACTTAGTGGTTCGGGAAAGAGACCCAATAGAATAAGTACTAGGCTTACAAAGAATAAGTCCTGGTGTCGATCTGATTCAACTAAAGGTGGTGTTTTGGCATGGCCGCAGTCAAATGACTGTAACAAGTAAAAGAATAAAAGAAAGAAAGAAATGCACATAAATGAACGCGCATGCACCCACATATATACATGACCCTAGCTCACAATTATAGACTCAACACGACGCTACACAGGTGCGACGCGTACATACACGCACATAGTCACGAAATCACACACAGGAACACATTTTCTCTCACTCGCTCGCTCACTCTATCAGTCTCTCTCTCTTTCACACACACACGAACACACACACACACACACACACACACACACACACACAAACACACACACGCACGCACACACATACATACACATGGATTCTAAATTACATTCCGACTTGTATAATTTTAAGATTAGTAATCTATGGAAAGACAACCTCGAGGTAATTCTGTCATCGAGAGGGCATTTAATTGATGACGTCCAAAATGACAAAAGGTTTGAGGAAAAAAGGTGATTGATTCACCGAACATCAAACATTCGATTAGGTTCATTAGATAAATGGTCAACTAGTTGACGAATAATGTTGAAAGTCGAGAAGTATAGCGAGTGTTTGTGTCTATAATTGGTATATACATATAATATAATGTAATATATATATATATATATATATATATATATATATATATATATATATATATATATATATATATATATATATATATATATATATATATATATGTGTGTGTATATATATATAGAGAGAGAGAGAGAAATTTAATCAAAAGATTAAATGTAGTACTTAAAATGTTTGGGGCACCAGAATTTGGTAGGGTAAAAACCAAAAGCAAAATCAAGAGACTTGGTGAATAAAATTTGAAGAAAAGCAACAAAAATTCATTAGGTTATAGTAGTACGTACGTTTCATACACTTCATTTATTTACGTAGTGAGAACACAACATAGGATGTGCTATGAAAATGTACTCCTCAGCTGCATAATGGAAGTTCATTTTAGAAAGTCATTTTGTAGATGTGTGCAAATACAAGAGTAGGAGATGAAGAAAATATCATCTTGACTGGGCTGTTAATCAACAGTCTAGTGAATCAAACATGAATTTAATTTCTATATATTCTAATTGGAGGGGTTAGATTGCAGTAATTTCAATTTAGAGGAAGGTAGATTAAGTAGTAAGGGACAGTAGGTTAGGGGAAATCAAGGAAGCGATAAGAAAAAAGGAAAAAAATATATATAGAAATAAAAATGAAAATGGAAGGACAATACCCTAAGGAGTGGCTAAAGGAAATTTAAGGTAAGGGAATTTAGGTCAAGATATTGGAAAATTATTAAGGATATATCCATTCGTCAGTATATTTAGAATAATACAACAAAACACTAAAGTACTAAATTTAAAACCATAGAGAATATTAATAGTTAAATTAGAACAAGGCAAACATTTATAGTTAAAGTAAGGTATACATTAATGTGGGGTAGTAGAAGAGAGATATTATTCATTTATCCATTATGCAGCTGAGGAGTACATTTTCATTGCACATCTTATGTTGTGTTCTCACTACATAAATAAATGAAATTTGTACGAAGCGTACGTATTGTTATAACCTAATGAATTTTTGTTGCTTTTCGTCAAATATATATATATATATATATATATATATATATATATTGGCTAAACTGCCAATATGACCATCCCCAAGTACAACAACATATATATATATATATATATATATATATATATATATATATATATATATAGGGAAAGGACAAATAATAATAAGGCAGAATGCTAAACTGAAAGTATATTTTAATATACATTTCTAACCGGCTTTCATTGCATGGCAAATTTTCAAGAAGACGGAGAATGAAAATGTTTTTTTTACAAAAAAGTAAAAAATAATATAAAAAAAAATAATATATAAAAAAAATAATATATAAAAAAATAAATATACCAATACATTATATTGTCTTTGAGCTTTTAAAGTTCAATGGTAATCCATCTAGATAATAGTTGGAAAAATAAGGATGCATGAAAATTGAGAGTTGTGTTAGGTTTAAAAAAAGAGAAAAGGGGCTAAAGGTGTATGTGTTAAGCAGGAAGTGCGTGTAAGGGGAGACAAATCTCTTTAGTTGGAGTTATGGACTCTTTGTCAACAGGAAGTTTATGTCTGTTCCTAGAGAAATAAGGTCACTGAAGGGTTTGTGTGTTAAGAAGTGGTGGGAATTTCTCTATGAAAAGATTCTCCTTGTTGATTCTTTCTGGTATGGAGATTCTGTCTTTACATTGATAGAAAGGGAATATAAGGAATTTAGGGTTTTTGTTTCTGGCGCAAGAGTCTATATATAGATACTCACACACACACACACACACAAACAGACAGACACACACACACACACACACACACACATACACACACACATATATATATATATATATGAGTGAGTGGACAAACGAAAGAAAGGCACTCAACATTTATTGGGAGTTACATGTATGGATCAAAGCAGTTTGATTCAAATTCGTTGCTACTCCGAGATTTTCAAGCGTAATACTAATCTTCAGCCATTTTGAATTTGATTGAAAGGAGTTGACTGTTATTATCGTAAGGTGGGCTACACACACGCACGCACACACACACACACACACACACACACACACACACACACACACACATACACACACACACATATATATATATATATGAGTGAGTGGACAAACGAAAGAAAGGCACTCAAAATTTATTGGGAGTTACATGTATGGATCAAAGCAGTTTGATTCAAATTCGTTGCTACTCCGAGATTTTCAAGCGTAATACTAATCTTCAGCCATTTTGAATTTGATTGAAAGGAGTTGACTGTTATTATCGTAAGGTGGGCTACACACACGCACGCACACACACACACACACACACCCACACACACACACACACACACAAGTGGTAAGTGTTGGGGTTTAGTAAGCGTTGAGAATTGGTAATTAGAGGTCCTGCTCAAGGGGTTTATTGAGGACGGTGTCCTTGGTGTAGGTGGTGCAGAGTAGCAGCTGGCACTATCGTGCTATATCCGGGTTATTGGCAATCAGAGGCTTGAAATACGCCAGAAGGGCATACTGCTGGTGACAGCAATAAGATGAACCGTGTTTCTGTTTGATGGATACTGCTGGTTGTTAGAGTATATGCAGTTTTTCGTGGAGGCAGAGCTGGCAGTTTTGAGTGCCGGGTGAATATGGTGAGGCTGTGTCGACAATAGTCCACTCGATGCTGGATGTTTCGTCTCGGAGTATTTTCTCTTGATGTTTATTTCGTAAATGTTCTTTGCTTTGATTGCGAGGGTGTGTATGTTGGGTAATTGTTTAATGCTGGTCATATACTCATTTAGGGATTTAAGGAAAAGTTGAGAATCATGCCGAGACCTTACCTTCTCTACAATGTTCCATAGGACTCGAAGCTCTCAAGGTCTTTCATATGTGGGGTGCACTTTCGGGATTGACACTAACATGCATGCGTGCATGTATGAATGCCTGACTTGTACAGATGAATTAATACGCATGTGTGGATATGCGTATGTGTGCGTCCATGTGTATGCAAGTGTGTGTATGCGCGCGCATGTTTCTTCATATATATATATATATATTTATATATATATGTGTGTGTGTGTGTTGTGTGTCCGTGTGTGGTTGTGCATGTGCGCGCCCATATACAAATGCATTCGATCGCATTAATACAAACATGCACACAAAACCATATGAGCACGTCCACGCACCCACATATACAACTATGTACGTGCGCATACCGTCCCTTTCTACCTCCCCCTCCAGCAACCTTACCGAATTCCTGTCCATCACGCGGTCGATTTCCTGTCCACCACGTGGTCGATTTCCTGTTCACCGTACGGTGTTTTACAACTAACTGTCGCCACTGATATATAGTTCAACCATCATCAAACCACGACATAGCATGACCTTCCTCGACCAATCACAGCCCACCTTACGGTAATAAAAATCAACTTCTTTTATTCAAATTCAAAATAACTGAAGATTGGTATCACGCTCGAAAGTCTCGGAGTGCCAACGAACTTGAATCAAACTGTTTTGATCCATATATATATATGTATATATATATATATATATATATATATATATATATATATATATATATATATATATATATATATATATATATATATATATATAGTATTCCCGAGCGTCATACTAATATATACTTTTGTTATTTACACCACCTGTCCTCTTCTGTTGTTATTATTTGTATATTCTCCCATATATATATATATATATATATATATATATATATATATATTTACATTATACACGGTATCTGCTTTTATGGGTGTGACATTCCTTTATGCACCTCAAACATACACGTACATATGAACATACACATTTACATCAATATATATATATATATATATACGATATATATAGAGAGATGTTATCTATGAATATAATCGGAACTTGAAATCACACTACATAAATCATGTATCACTATTTGTTATCTTTGCGACGCTTCCCTAGCAAAACATTTTCTTCATCCGAATCATCTCCGTCTATGATACCGGGGTGGTATAAAAAATAAATTAAATAACATACCTGTATCATCTTTTCTGTCTCACTAAAATTATTATCGCCAACATCGGTATCGGTATTGTTAGAGTTGCAAGAATATTCTTGCTTTTTTATTTTTGACACCATAACAAATCCCCATATGTCTATGAATTATTCGTCATTATTTCCTAAATCAGCCACCATTCAGATTAAAACTTATCAACCTTATTTCGAACACATCTGGTTAAATTTTTACCTTTCCTTATTTTGTTACTTTTTTACAACATTTCTGTTTTTATTTCAAATGAAGATTAGAAAATCGTACGTAATGTTCTTCGGATTTATACGATATCAGATTTCCTCTAGTATGTGAGATTCTACTGCATATACTTGAATAGTAGCATTGCATTAACAGCAATGTTGAGATATATAAATGCAATAAAATTTTGCAAGCAAACTTATGGGTTACTTATGTGTACTTCTGTACAAATGCTATCTAGATACCATATAAAAGGTGATTTTAAGTACATTAGATTCACTGCATTAAATTTACTTTAAATTCATAAATTCAACGATGCAAGATATCGAGAGAAATTAAAGTTTGAGAATATAATAATTCTGTCAGTTACTACACTATGCTCTCTGAGTCTATTAATATAAAATCAAATATTGGAACGGGCAGGTTCATGGTACATGTTTTCTGATATTTGTGTTGACGTTCTGATTCTTTGCTAGAGGTGCAATAACAGTACTCATGGTTACTTTGAAGAATCTAAATATATAAAGGGACTGCAGACCTAGTGCAAGTCATTGAAACAGACTGAGCTCTGCTAAAGAGCGGTTGCGTTAAATCGATTCGATGCATTGAACTAGTTGTGCAGAGTGTCTGCCTAACCAGTTTCATTCATAGGACAGACCTGAGCCGAACTGAAGGAATGATCGAATTTGTCATGCAATAGAAACGAACTTCGTGATTAGTGACTATTGCAATTTTGTTATTCACCTCATCATTTGAATAACCAGTATTTTACCGACAAGTATTTATTCTTATCTATGGTGCTTACTTAAATATTCATTCTTTGAGTATGTTGCAGACATCTTCATGCACGTTAAGATTATTAATCGCAATAATTGCAAATGAACTAGTTCCCGCAAAACTAACTATAAACAAATAGATAAAATATATGGAAATCATTTAATCCATATAAAAGTTTTTTCTCACATATTTAGTTAATATATTCTAACCATTTAATACCTTTTACATAACGGCTAATGCAATCAAATAGAGAAGATATATTATCTTTTTTTTTTCTCATAAAAGAGAAAACGATGACATTACTGTGTATGTTGTATGCATAACCCTCTATGATCTAATACCGTTATATAATGTCTGGAATATATAACATTCAGGCACTTTAAAATTTGATATTACATACATTAAACTTGTCAAATAGAACTTTTCAGACTGGATTTATTGAACATAGTTATTACATAATACTTTTAAACCAATAAATCAATAACCAGAAGGAGGTTTTTTATTTTCATCGGTGATGCAATATTCGAACAAATTAAATATATTTTCTCAGGCATGACTGTTGGTCCAAAAACTATACATTTTAGCCACGTTGTAACGAGATCCATCCCAATGCGTGGCATCTTCATTACGTTTGCTACTTCATTAATTTTGCAGGAATCTAAAGCCTTTTTATGAAATTAGGTATATATGCAAACTACATATGATAAGGTACATGATCTACATCACGAAATGAAAGGCTATAATGCGTTTGGAATTAACTTTACCGAGAGCTATATCTCACGGACCCTAATGCCTTGATATACGAGTTAATTTGTTTCCACAGACAGCTCGTAAAGCGAAAACTCGTAAAGCGAAAACTCGTAAAGGAGAGCAATAATTACCCATAATAACAATGTTATAAAGCGTAATTTGTTCCCAGAAAAATATTTTACCTATAGAATTTATATTACTCGTAAATAAATGAAAATAAAACAACAGTAGAATGTAATGAATATTTTATGTAAAGTAAAAAGAATGACGAGATCGTTCATAATAAAAAAAAGTTATTATCGTTTTTGGAATCACATTTACTCGCACTAGAATCGCACTTGCCATCACACGCGATCGTCGATTCCCAAGCATTCGTAGATGGACTTATAGATTTCTTTCTAAAAATACAAGCCTAGAGTTGGTTGCTTAGGAGAAGCTTATTTTGCACTCTATAAATACATTTTTGATCATACTTAACAATACGATTCAAAACTGATTCGCTTTTATATCATGACAGCAAAGAACAGCAAGTCTCAAGACGACGTGTCATTTGGTGCTCGTTTAGTTCGTGTGGTACCTACTTGCCCAGCTTCTTTACCTTGTCCCTTTGTTTCAGATGGTCCAATACAGTTGGAATCGAAACATCAAACCTTCATGCTAACTCACGCGTAGTTTGAGATGTATACGCTGCCATTACAGTTTCCAGCTCATCATTATTCTCTTTGGTCTCAGTCTACCACGGGACACATTTTCAAGAGTAAAGTCACCAGACCGGAAATTCTCAAACCATCGACGTACAGTGTGCTCATTCGCCACGGCTTCACCAATAATCTTATTCATGTTTCGAGCTGTCTGGAATGCATTGGTTCCACGAAGTAACTCATATTTATAAACAACACGAATATTTTATCTAGCCATGGGTTTACAAGAGAAAGCTCACAATATAATCAGACATCACGAATTGTATTTCGAAAAGTAACTCTTCGATGTTGTAAAACAACGAATTGTTAGGATAGAGTTGACGACTATCAAAATTGCAGCATAAAAAATCGGACATTTCATTCTTCAACAGAAGCCTGGGTTCGATATAATCGGTTAATCCATTCACCAAAAATTTCTGGTCTTGTGCTTATAGTAGGAACACCTTCATGATTAGCAGCCAAGAATTTTCCCGTCAAACTATAGTACAATGGATCTCATATTCACTCTAGAGAACGAGTCAATGAATACAAGCTGCTTTTGTGCATCGCTTTCGCTGACAACTTTGATAGCGTCGAGATGAATGCAGTGATGAAATGTCTGAAAATGCAGGGTGTCAAGTTGCTATACATCAAACTGTTAAAAGATGCGAATTCTGGGTGCACAACAAATATAATTCTGCTCTTGCCATTGGTAAGAGATCCAGTTGGGAAGGACATCAAACATGGAGATAACATCTCTCCAAAGCTCTTTATTTCGTATCTAGAAATGGTCATCAGTGACATTGACTGAACAGGTTGCTGGAACATCAACAGCGAGTTCCTAACAAACTTCCGTTTCGCAGATGACTTTGCGCTCATCGCCGAAACCACAAATCAGCTGCAGACTGAGCCGACAGAATTGGAGATTCAGAGCTTAACAGTAGGTCTTAAATTGAACTACAAGCAAACAAAATATATGCGGTCGGAAGATGTATCACAAGGATGAATAGAAGTAGGAAACGATGAAATCGAGGCGATAAAAGAGTACATCTACTTAGGGCACACAGTGAATATGCATGGGGATATGGATGCCGAAACCTCAAAGAGAATAAGATTAGGAAAAAAAGGCGTTTACGTCAATAAAGTATGTACTCAAATCAAAGCTGGACAACATCATTCGCGTCACACTCCACAATGGTACAATCCTACGTGCGGTCTTATACGCTAGTAAGTCTTGGAATAAAACTAAAATTGACGAACATCAATTGGCTACGACGAAAAATGCCATGGAAAGTTCCTTGTAAGGAATATCATTACGAGAGCATATTCAAAACGAAATAATTCGAGATCAGAGTGGAGTACGCTCGTAGATAACCGCAGATTAGAGTGGAGTACACTAGCAGAATACCGAGCACATACTCTCGCTGGGCCGGACATGTTACAATGTTCGCAAGTGGACCCGTCCTGTTGCCGTGGAATATTACAGAGATTGGAAAAGGTCATTTAGAAGGCCTCCATGACGATGAGAAGACCATTTAGCTAAATAAGGACAAGATTGAAAAGAATGGCGCAGTAAACAAAGACTTAGGAATGAGTAGTAACCAGCTGGAGGGACGTAGCCTGCACGATAGAGATATACGTCAAATAACTACAAACCACTTAAGTTAGCACTTCGTTTAACACAAGGCTGTATGCGAGGAAAATGGACAGAAAAGATTTATAAAAATATTGTGGACAACCTTATATCATAAGATTTCATATTTTGCAATATTGAAATTGCGTTACAATCTTCAGTAGGGTACACCGACGGTAAACAACTGAGAAATATGTATACATACCCATAGATATACAGACGTACAAATACGAATATATACATGCCTTCATACATATATACGAAGTAAAAACCTCATTGTCCATTTCATGTGAATATTTAATCAGAATGATTCTGCAGCAAATATGTTCGCATAATGAGGATAAAGTAATTAATTAATGATTTATCAGTGACCAGCGTACAAAAGACCGTATGTGTTAAATTAATGTTTAAAGTATAATTAGCGCAGCACGAATTTTTGTCAGTGAACAGGTCGCGATTTCAAAGCGACGAAAATATTTTGACAAATTAAATTTAAATTTTGAAGTGAATCTAACGGGTTTTTTTGTGTTTTTAAATGGCTTATAAATGCCTTCCACGCTGCAATCATAATTATACTTTAAATATTAATTTAGCCCATATGGTTCTTTGTATGCTGGCCACTGTTAAATCCTTAATTAATGACTTTATCTTAATTATGTAAATATATATATATATATATATATATATATATATATATATATATATATATATATATATATATATATATATATATATATATATATATATATATATATATATATATATATATATATATACACATCGATACAGTGATATATACGCGTACACAATCTTTTACCCTGTCTTTCTATATGTATGTGCGTGTGTGTGTGTGTGTGTGTGTGTGTGTGTGTGTGTGTGTGTGTGTGTGTGTCTGCGTGCGCGTGCGTGCGTGTGTATGCACAGGTGTGAGTGTATGTGTACATTTTAAGGTTTCGAGTACATTAAATCTATGCATTAATAATTGAATTATGAACGATGGATTTTAGTCTTTTGAAAATTAGCAAAATAATTTCTATTTTTTTGTCGTTTATCTGTTAATAGTACAGTCTCTTAAGTGTCAAAGATGTTACCATATTTCTTCGACTTTGTTACTGACATGATTATGTTCCATTTTAACATTTGATAGTAAACAGTACTATTAAGAAAGAAATTGTGTGTCTTAAATAGATAGACTTAATCTTCTACAATGTGATGATTTTAGTTTCAACTTACTGTGATAGATCCGATCAATAGACACACAGATAAAAGTCATAAATTTATATGAAATATTTCCAAATGTAAAGAGTGCAATTATTAAAACTATCATATCATATATTACAGTTAACGTAGAAGAGTGCACACACCTGCTAAATTTACATTATATTGTGTCATCAAGAGTACATAATATTTGTTCATACGATATAAATACAGCTTATATATATATAGATATACACACACACACACATAAATATACACACAAACACACATATGCATGCACACACACATATGTATACATACATACACACACACACACACACTCATAGATACATACATAAATATAAATATATATATATATGTGTGTGTGTATGTATGTGTACATATTAAGTATGTATGTATATATATGTATATATGTGTGTATGTGTGTATGTGTATGTGTGTGTATGTGTACGTATGTATGTATGTAAGTCTCAGCTTCTATTTCATGTATTAAAATTAGACGCGATATGCACTACCATTGCAGCACAAAAAGAAACACATTATACCATACTGCAGAGAAACAAGTATTCACGTTCGTAATGTTTCTCAGTAAAATTTACTAACGTATACATTTCAGTGATACGAGTGTTAGAATAACTTATGTATATTTCACTTAATGTCATAAATTATAACACCTGCTTATATGGAGAGCAATGAAAAATGTTAACTATAGAATATAAATATGAACAAAAAAAAATTGTTTAGAAAATTCAAAACATTTTATTTATGCATTGGCTTATAGCTGAGATTAAAAAGAATACACCTTCTGGTATTACCATATTGAATCCATATTATTAAACAAAGGCATTGTTAATAGATAGCAAAGAAATTGAACCGTGAATGTAATTTCAAAGTCACGAGAAGAATTCATTTAATTTTCTTTGAAAGGCATTGGATAATTAGCCTGTCACATCTACATATATCTGCAGGTGCCTTCTTTGTTGTCATATAAATGTAC